>NC_052485.1:6431530-6453961 GCF_009730915.1 Dioscorea cayenensis subsp. rotundata | reverse complement strand
TATTCTGTCAAAATAATTAAATAAAAAAAATAAAATCACATAGTATCATCATTCTAACTTATTACCAATACATGAATAAAACTAAATTTCACAAACTGGTTTGATTAATTGTTAATTCTTCCATTTATAAGTTTTTAAGATTTCTTTTGTAAGTTTTAAAAATTCAGAAATATCAATGGAAGTCAAAAGATTCTAAAGATTTGAAGTTACTTTTCTCTCTTTGTGATGTCACTTTGAAGTCAATATTTTTGGCATGGATTATATAGACAAAAAAAACAAACTTTCTTTGTTTCCTTCTTGGCAAGTTGAAGGCCGTCTAAAGTGCATACTTATCTCTCTTTATAGTGTACGATTCAACAACATTAAGTATACAGAATATTTAACTCTGCCGTATAGTATACGCATTTAAGTATATATATGTACTCAATAATTTTCAGTATATATATATGAATTGTATCTAAGGCATGCATAACACAAATATGATAATAATATTGCATTTGAATATTTATTTCATGAAATACATATGAAAATGGAAGTAGATATATAACTACAGTTGCTAAAAGACATACACGTACGTGAACATGTATATATACATGCATGAACAGTTAACCCAATGACGTAGTTAATTTCATGCCATATATCCTTCCTCTTCTGATCAAGAGTGTAAGCCTGCAAGTCCCATAGAACTTATTTCCACATAAATGAGACAAGTTAATTAAGGATTTACAATCAAATTTCAAAATAAAGCTTCTAATTTATTTAACAAAAAAATAAATTTTTTTTATTTTTAACATGTCTATATAAGATGTTAAAAAGTAACCATATAAAGAATTGAAAAAAATTCATTAATTTATAATTAAAAAGTTCATATTACAATATTATTATTTTAAAAAAATATATGTTAATACTAGCATGGTCTAATGGTAAGGCGCATTGGTAGTGAATAGGCAGACGAGGTTATACTACTATAAAAACATTGTTCTTTTACTATTTATTATGACTCAATTTTGTAAAATACTGTTCATTTACTCTTCCCCAGTTCTAGTCATTATAAGTGGTGCATCTCTATATTTGCATGTTTCTTTAATACCCCTTAAATGGTGGGCGTTTGTTGCTATTTTTTTTAAAAAAAAAAAGAAAAGAAAAAAATGCAAACATAGGATATTTAAAAAAAAAACTATAAACAAAAAAAAAACAAACAAACAAATTCTAACAAGTTAGTTAAGAGAAGATATAAAATTAATTACGTATTAAATTCTAAAACTTGAAAAAAAACCTCTAGTTGGGAGAAAATTCTAGTTGAGAGAAAATAGAGAAATAATTAAGCATTAAATTTAAAAAAACTTTGATTTATTATAATAAATAACTGTTATAATTTATGATGATTAGGCTTTAAGTAATTTAAAGACCTGGTCCCTAAACTTCAGTGGCCTGAGGGCTTTATCTTTGAGCCCTCTCTGCATGGGTGATGCATGTCATGACATGCATGAAGTACTCATGGCATGCACGTAAATTCATGGCATCCGTGTGGCTATTTATAATTACTTAAGGAAGAACAATTAGTATTATACTTTAATTAAGCATGGAATAAAACTCTTATTTAATATTAATTGCAGTAATGTCTGAAATATATCAACACAGAATATTATAAATATATACTAATCAATCATCATCTGGTTTGTTAATATTTTTATATGATTGTGTTGAAACTTCTGACATTTATCATTTAATTTATACTTGCAGATGTGGACCTATATATATCTAGTATATATGCAGTGTGAATGCTTGGCAAGGAAATTGAAATTATAAACTCCCCGGTCTTTGATTTATCTTCCGAGTTTTCATTCTTTGAAAACTGGTTTGAGCCACCTTTAAACTTCTATTTAATTATTTTGTTGAATTCTTTTTTGGAACTTTATTGTTTTCATATTTCACTGCATGTGGCCATGTGAAATTATTTGGTAAACATAAAACTTTGTTGGTCCAATTGCCTCAGTCAAGATAACTTTAAAAAGCAAAATGCATACCATTTCCAACTTCCAAGATAAAATATTAATTAATTAATCCTTTTATCTCCTTTGAAAATAAATTACGTGCTTGAACCTAAATGTTTATTTGTTTTTTTGGGCTTGTTTTGACCATGTGGAACGTACTCTAAAATATTCTTATTTTAAATTGAAATCAACTTATAATTAGAATTAAGACTTCAGGTAAACTAAACTATATTAATAATCACTTGTATAATCACTTTAGTTGATTTACGTATAGATATTCAATTTTATTTTTGGAAACTCTTTCAATGGTTTTTGAGAGAGCGTCTAGCAAGTACATATATATCATCATGTATATCATTAAGTCTCACTACGTTTTCAAAATAATTAATTTGCAAATTGCCAGCTAGAACTGTGTCAAACTGTCAAACATAAAATGGTATCTCTTGATTTTATGCAATAAAGTGATTCGTTTATTTCCACAGTCCAAGAAATAACAAATTATTGGTAGAATGACTAGTATATATCCTAGGCAATGATCAGCCATCATCTAATTTGTTTTTATGTGAATTTGTTGAAACTTATGACATTTATTTGGGAAAATAATTTTCCAAATGAATTGAAAGTTTGAATATTATTAGTTGGACCAAAAAACATTGGTTGATGCTTAATAAATTTATGATTTATTTAAAAAAATTAAATTAGTTAGCATTATAAGATAGTATAATTATCAAAATTTTCTTCAGTGATGCTCAAAGACTTAAAGACCGAGGGAAACATCCACCACTGAACCATTTTCTTAATTAAGACTTTCTAGAATTAAACCCTTGTGAAAGTCTGTATTAATTGTTAATTAATGTAAAGTTATTTGTTGGTATAGTATATCCCATAAAGATGGTTTGGAAGAAAAATTTTATATAAATAATTAATATAAAAATAAATGAAAGCAAAAGTCCAATCATCAAAAACAAGTACAAAATAAAACTATGAACGAGTATATATATCCGCAGATCAGAAACACTTTAGTCCTTTTCAGTGTATTTATGTCACTTGGAAAGAAGAAGAAGAAGAAGAGATTTGTGATGGTTTATGAATAAATTAATACCTTCTTTGATAGGGCGTGTTTTTGCATGGAAAACGAAAAAATGTATCCTTTACCAACCGAGCATTCAACCAATGTGGAAATTGTATTTTAATACCTACACAAGCTTGGTGGCAAACCAAAATGGACTTGGACCATGGGTGTAAAGGAAAGATTAGTTTAGACTTTGCATGCTTGAGACTTTCTCACAGAATAACTTCTCTATAAATAGAGATGCCATCTCCCACGCCTCTCTTCAATTTACTTCATCTCTTCTTCCTGAACTACTGTGGCTAGATATTGATCTATATTGATATATATATACACACATATATTTGAGCTTGATCAAAATATATATAAGAAAATGGGCATGGAGATATCAGATGAGCTGTTGAGTGCAGTGGTGCCGGTTATTGTGTACTGGGTGTTCTCGTTCTTCTATGAATTTCTGGCACAACACTGTGTGAACTATCGTCTACACCCAATAGGAGAAGAAGAAGAGAAGAACACTGTCTCCAGATCCAAAGTGATCAAAGGAGTCCTCACCCATCAAGCTCTCCAAATCCTCACCGTTTGCATAGTAACCAAGGTGATTATTATATATTTATAAACTTGATGTATTTTTTTTTTCATAAATATAATAATTTCCTACATAAATCTAAGTATATATGGTACTCTTGGGATATATTGATCACTTACATATCTTGATCATGTATGTGCACACGCAGGTTTGGGAAGAGAAAGGAGAAGCAATAACGGTACAACACTCCCTGCCACGTATAGCAGTGCAATTTGTGATTGGCATGGCTGTGATAGACACCGTGCAGTACTTTGGGCACCGTTACATGCACGAGAATAAGTTCCTATACAAACACACGCATTCAGCTCACCATGCACTCGTAGTACCCTACGTCTATGGAGCTCAATATGGCAGTCTTTTGGATGGACTAGTTTTGGACACAATGGGAAGTGCCCTTGCATTCGTTGTGAGTGGCATGACTGTCAGAACCAGCATCTACTTCTACTCCTTCGCCATCATCAAGAACTTGGATGTGCACTCTGGTCTGTATTTCCCTTGGAATCCACTCCAGGGGTTTCTTTCCTAATAACTGTGCTTTTCATGATACTCACCACCAACTCAAGGGCCAAAAGTACAACTTCTCACAGCCCTTCTTCCTCTCATGGGATTTGATACTCGGAACTTACAGACCATTTACTGTTGAGAAGAGGAAAGAAGGCGGTTTCCAAGTCTGTCTTCTTACCAAGGATGACTAACTAGAGATGATGCTACTATTGACATGCATGTGCGTGGGCATGTATACTTTATAAGAGCTATATATACCTGTTTTTGTATTTTTGTGATACGTTGCATCATGCATGTGTTGTGACTATTTCTGATTAAATAATTGAAATAAATTTTTTGCAAAAGACACAAGAAATTAACCCTTTTTATTGTGGCAAAGCATTAACTTTATTATTATTTTTTTAAAAAATAGATAAATCACATTCATTCAAGCAGGGGCGGAGCCAAAAATCAAATATAGGGGGGCGAACTACAAATTTTAAAATAATTAATTAATAAAAATTTTAAATTATAAATACGTTTAATTTTTTTTATAACAATATGTAAAATTTAAGAGAAACAGTTAAAATTAGTTAATATATCAAAATAAGTATTTTTATCAAAATTTGATTTTTTTATAATTCTGGGGCTGGCTAACTAGAGGTCTATACTGGAATTTTAGAATAAATTAAACTCCCTAATTTATTTAATAAAAATTAACATTTTTTTTAATTTTATTTTAATAAATATCTATTGATGATTGTTTATTTTTTCACATACTACTAAATTCAATATAAAATTATATATTTAAAATTTGTGAATAAAACTCAACAAAGTAAAAAACCTAACAAAAAAATTGTAATTGTATAAAAACTACAAAAGCTCTTATTTATAATTAAAAAATAAATATTATATTAATTTTGGAGAAACAAATGCATGAAAAAGCCATTACAGATGATCATAATAGAATTTTGAAAAGTCAGTTAGAAAAGATATGACTGATTAAGCATCAAAATAAAATATTTAATATCTTACTGTATTATTTTAAAATTTAAAAATTAACAAAGACTAAATTACAATGATTAAATATTAAATTAAAATATTTTTTTATTATGATAATTATTAATGGTCTTTTAAAATTTGAGTTTTTAAAATTATTATTAAAAAAATCTAAAGATGAGGATTTAAAAAAATAAAGGGCTTAAAATAATTATTTCATTGACCTTATTCTTCAGTTGATGTTGTTTTGATTTATAATTATAAAAATATAGATAATATTTTAAATTAAAAAAATTCTCATTTACGTGACATATATAATTTAATAATTTATCTGAAATCATTTAAATAATTTTTTTAAAAATTTAATTTTATAAATTACTTACATTGAAAATCTTATTAATTACAAAATTAATTGATATTTAAATATTTTTAAAAAATAATAACTTTCATTTAAACTCTTATTTAAATTAATCATAATTTTTTTTAAAAAAATATTTATTACTAAATCAAAGCTTTAATATTTCTCAAATCCTTAAATCAATGGACATTAATCAATCATACATATTTTTACAAATTCTCAAAATTTCTAAAAATAACAAACTTAACAAAAACATCTAATAAATGAGAAAAAAATCAAATCATTTAACTAAAAAGATAAATTAAAAAAAATATAATATAATGAAAATATAAAAATATAATAATATATAAAGATAAAGAAATGAAAAAAATAAAAAAATATATTAAAAAAACTTCGAAGGGATGAAGCGGAAAAGGGAGGGCCGAGGGGAGGGAGGGGCGGAAGGTGGGGTAAGTAGGCGTCGGGAAAGAAGGGGGGCGATGGAGCTCGTCGGAAGGGAACGAGTAGGCGGGGTCAATAGACCCCGCCCGGCGATGGGGCGGTCGCCCCTGCGCCGCCGCCTCCGCCCCTGCATTCAAGCATTAACTTTATTTGAAACCTTCCTGAGAATTAAATTTTTTTGTTGAAAAAATGCAACACAACAAAATTAATGGATATTAATATTCTCTAATTATTGAATGAAATTATTAATTTGGCAAATATATATATATATATATAAGACTTGTTACTAGGTCATCAATTATATCTATATATCTAGAATGAAGTCTCCATGAAAAAAGAAAATAAAAATATAACTCCACGGTTATTGTATTTTTTTTTTCCATTTTTTTTTCTTTTTAATGTTTAATGAACATGAGAAAAAAAATTAGAAACAAATCAAATATCATAAATGTCATAGATAATTGTCCCTTGCATTATGACACACAAATTTTAATATATATATTGGGTCAGTACGACTTTGTCCAAATAATGTTTACTTGGGCAACACGCATTTTCCCAACTTATCATTGGAGTGGTTGTTAAGTCTTTTGTACTTTCTTTTTTTTTGTTTTCCCCAGATGGTTAGTCTTGTATTTAATGAGAATCAAACAACAATCTCAATATATTGAAAACAAATAAATAATCTCTAAACTTGCTAGATGAGGAAGAAAAACTTAAACAGAGCAAAATTGTAATTACACAAAACACTAAATTTTTATTTGAAAAATTTTTAAATCAAGGAAGAAAAACCATGGGTCAATCTTGATCAAACCAAGTTCCACTATGATCAAATTTATGGTACAAGAGAGTCTCAAGAACGAGTATAAATCAGAAAAATATAACTTGACCAAAACAATAGCTAAAACAAGCTATATAGGAAACAAAATCAATATTTTGTAGCTTCTGTTCTGACCCTTATATCTCGAGTTAGGAGAAGCCAAATCACAAACCGTCGGGTGGAAATCAAGCTTTGCAAGTCCCGAACGTTCCCACAAAATTTCAGCTCAATCGGACATCTTTTGACCCTCAAAACACCAGCTTGGCGGCTACTATCTCTCAAGATTCTTTTCACTCTCTTTTAACCCTAATATGATGGAAAACACTTAATAAAGTGAACCCTAATGGGCTTGGACCATTTGGGCTTTTCTCCACATAGGAAAGGAGCCCAATACCCAACAGTATTATCTTTTCTTTCATATTAAATTAGTGGTTTATTAAACATTCATTAAACTTAATGATTTATTCACATTAATTTAATTAAAATTAGGGGGAGTTACTTGGATTTTTACAAGCTATATATTAATTCGTCAGATGACATAAATCAAGGTCATGGTTTTTAAGTATAGAATTTTACTACGGAAGAACTTTCAGTTTTCCTTTGGTTACATAACCGGTATTTATTAAATATTTTAAAAACTAGAAAAATTCAAATTTAAGAAAATAGAGAAAGTTATAATATATATATTGTTATGAATATTATAAATAGATGCCTACCATAGCAATAATATTGTAGCAGTCAGCATTAATGTAACAACTTTGTAGATGTTACTGTAGCAGCCGCCCATGTGCTACTGTAGCAAGGCGACATCATTGTTACTACACCTACCAGGGTATTTTGGACCGTCGGATCAAATTAATCCTTACCGTTTATTCAACTCTTGTAAGCCTATCAATACTCCCCTCACTTGTATATTTGGAGATATATATAGAAAAGAAGAAGAGATAAGAGGAAGAAAAAAGAAGTAAATTCTGAAGGTGTTTGAAAAATATTGTAATTATTCTTTTTATACTTATAATATATCTATGGAAATTTATATATATATATATGTTTATATTGAGGATGAGTTATTAGTTTCTTATACAATATATATATATATATATATATAATAAAATATTAATCTTTACTTTTTAGTTGAATTCTTTAATATTATTTTTAATTAATTCGTCTCTTCTTCAGATATCTCCATTAATTGTTATTGATCAAGCTCTCCGCAAATCAGAAAATCTCAGTGAGCTCAAACAATGATGGTCAATATATATGTTGCTAATTACTCCATCCGTTCTTAAATATATATCGTTTAAAAATGTTGCACAAAAATTAAAAATAACATTAAATTATCAAAATTTTAATATAAAAAACAACCAAATTACTGGACTATCCCTCTCTTGAAACTATGTATTTTTCTTGGGACTATAAATATTACTCTCTTCATTTATATAACTTAGAAAATTGAAGATGAGTAAAATTGAAACTATGTAATAATAAATATTACTATAAATATTATTCAACAAGATCATTAATCGAAACACTGCATCATGAATATATATATATATATATATATATATATATATATATTAACTCATATATATATATATATATACCTCAGTTACATTCAGGTCTTTGTCCAACCATGCATGGCCATATATGCAAGCAATTGTCAAATTAGCTAGGTATCTATTCCCGTATATATGCTGCTATTTTGAAAAAAATAGATTTTTTTTTAATCCTCATTAAATGATACTAATAATTGAGTCGTGGAATAATGCACCCCTAAACATCAAATATGCGGATCGAGCATGTGAATTACAGTCTTGTTTTCTTTTAGAAAGTTAGACAAGCAATTTTTTGAGAAAATTAAACGCTTCAGGATTTAGAACTTCGCAGTTCATTCCATTTTCCCTTGTATTCACCACTATTAACCACTTTCTTGATCATGAATTTTTCATTAACAAATGCATGGGTTGCAGCCTGCAGATATAAATTAATATGGTAACAAGATTGATTCATATTGTTGGTTCTCTAATTAAACAATATTTGTGTAGTCTAAAATTTTTATATTGTAAGAGAAGAAGGCGAACACATGACACATGACGTGGATGCAATTTGTGTATATTTCCCTTAAAGAACTTAAGAGGTCACTTAATTATATATTTGTCCTCATGATTTGCAAGTTTTTGACAAGAGCTAAATTTATTCTCTTGAAATTTATTCTGCGATAATCAATCTAAGAATTAAATTATTTGATAATATAAAATATGCACTATTATTTTTCAACAATTTAGATTTTACTAATTCTCATTAAAATGACGCTGCCAACTAAAATTTATTTCTCTTATAATAATCGAACATGGAGTTCAATAACTAACTGCTCTATGTTATATATATATAATTAAATTAAATTATTAGTCTCATATATAGTTATTTGCAAAACATAAATATATATACATTTGGCAAATAGTTCCACACAATTAAAGGAGAATAGTGATATTCTTTAATTTTGGGGGTTGTTTAATTTTCTCAGCGATAAATTTGGTCATGAAGAGCATGCATGGTGTTGTTTTTCAAAGTGAACTTAATTAATGCTTTTGCCACCATTGCATCAAGAAGAACGGTTAAGTTAATTTATAATTTCTTGTTGGTTTATTAGCCTTTATTTCAATTATAGAACCAGAAATACATAGTCCCAACACATAATATGGCCCGTCTTACAGCAAATTAATACAAATATACGTATACAAGCCGCCCATGCATGCATGCATGTGGAAGTCATGCATGTGGGCATATATACGTGGCACGCAAGAGTACTAGCATCATTAATTAATTACTCAATATTCTTGGGAATAAGACAAACTTGAAAGCCTTCTTCCTTCCTCTTCTCGACAGTTGATTGAAAGAGAATACCCACAGATCATCTTCAAGCTTCTATTCAAACCACCAGAATGATGAAGAACATCATTACATTCATTTCTGCAAAATGGAAAGCATCATGCTGCTCCACTCCATGATTAAGACCAACTGCAAATGAGAAGAAGACCAAGAACAAGAACGAAACAAGGTGTCACGCCCCGAGCCCGGGACATTGACAAACGGCCGTATACCCATAGGGTTGAGACCAAATGGACATACAAGGCCTCAATATCTGTCTCACAAAATAGGATATAACAAGGTACTAACGTCACAAGAACATAAGAATTTTAAGGGATACAATCACTAGGTTCACAACTATGATCCATGAAAACTAAAAGTCCAAGGTTCAAAGCTTAAACAAATAACAGTTCCAGGTTCACAACAAAAAGACTATTTACATGATAACCAACTGGTGTTCGCTCAACGGTCCCCGCTAAACTGTCCACCACACACTTACTCCTGATCTGAAAAGATAAAATCATTATTTATGAGCTTGACAGCCCAGTAAACAACCATTAAAAATATAGGGATCACAAAACTCAATAATTTCACAAAACATGTTTAAGTGTAAAATTGTACAATAAGTATCAAAAATAAAACTCAGAATTCAGAGTATTTCAACAAGCATAATTTTTTTTCAAACAAATAAGTATACTCGTCCCCCAAATAACTAATGCCAAAAAACCACAGAATTCATATATTTAAACTCGGTGACCCGAGTCGGATTGTCAGAGTTCATTTATTTACCCTCGGTGACCCGAGCCAGATTTTTCAGAGGCCGTTATTCTTCACCGACGGAACGGTGCGAAACTAGTTTCTTATCAGAGTCAGAAATGCATGTCGACATGGTCAGTGTTTAACCCCAGTGACAGGGTTATTGCAAAGTTAATTTAGGGACTATACGTTAGTATATCGAAATATGTCATATCCAAAAATCATTGTCAATGCAAAAATAGAGAAATTCGGTGATCCCCTTTTTCTAATGAAAAATAATTCCAATTATTATAAAATAAAATGATGCTACATGTAACCAGAATAATTAGAATTTAATTAAGCAGGTGACAATAATAGTTAATATAATAAATCAACTAAGATTAATGATCAAGATTCCGTAACCATGCAGCTTCTAGAAGTTCAGAGTAAACCAAATTTAATAATGTAATATATCATTAGAGTAATGGCTGTCAAGTAAATTTTAAATCCGTAATCAATTAACTTGAGAAACATATAAGTAGCAATTAAATCATTAGATATCTAAGTTGTAAAATAAGGATAGATACAGTATTTTAAATCCCAAAATATTTAAATATAATATCATGAATGGTTTTAACAATAAAACCCAAAGTTATTAAATAATTATATTGATGATTTACTGTAATAAGAAATTATATATATGTATACAGGTTTATACGTGATTTACTTACCTGTCTAACACCAAAACTAAAAGCACTCCGAAATTAGGCTTCCACAAAATACCCTATAATTGAGAGTACATTCCACAGATATTAAAACACTAACTATACTAAATGTTCAAAGGGATAAAAACCACACTAATAAATACAGTACCCAAAATGTACAACAATTTCATATATATATATATATATATATATTACGTATATGAATATATGTGTATGGGTGTACAGTGAAATTAATTTTTCCATGCTGGTGTCCACTCATTTAATATATATATATATATATATATATATATATACAAACAGTATATGTGTGAACAACAATGGACGCCAGGAGTTACACACAATATATAGTTACACAGAACTTCACAAATTTCTATGAAATCAAGTATCTAAAGACATGCATGTAGAAGTCATTATGGTTGAAACATTATATTGGGTTACAGTTCAAATTAATCACAAAACTCAGTTAATGTTGATGCAACAATAATGGGTCTCACAAAAGCATAAGTACAATCTAAGCTTATACCATATATGCACTAAAATTTATGGTTTGCTTGAGGTTTCATAATCTAGGAAGGTTCCATCAACACGGTATCCAAGAAAATAGTTATTATTACTAGCCACTCAACTAACCCGAGATCAAAGTGCAGGATTCTTCTAATATATTTGTATATACATGCTGTAACATTGGAAGCTATTAAATAAAAATCAGCCTATCATGTGTTCTTTAGCCTATCATGTGTTCTTTAAGTGATAACACACTTATTAAATTATTCATTCATAACCATTGGTCTCATGATCAAAGTCCTATCATCTAATAAAATTCACGTAATAAGAATAAATAACCAATGGCGGCACTCTTCAAATAATTAAATAAATTTCATATTTAAATAAGAATATCGAGAAGCCTTACAATCTCATTCAGTTGCATCGAATATAACATATAGTCAAAACTCAGACTTATTTTCTCTACTTTTCCAAACTCCAAAACCCAAATATACTTTAACCCTAAAAATATATCAAAGCATACAGATTTCTAAGAAACGGAAAAATACCTGTTAACTTTTTCAAGGACAAAACCAGATACTCCTGACCATTCTTGAAAACCCTAGAACAATTTAAAACAAAAAGAAAACCCTAAGCATTAAGGAATCAAAATAAGGACTAATAAAAGATAACCAATCGAAGAAGGGAAAAGCGAACCTACCACAAATACTCCTAGATGAGCACTTGACACGAAAGATTTCCTCATCCTTGCTACACGCCCCCAAAATTGAACAACGAGCGAAAGAGGAAGGCTAGGAATTCTCTGGTTTTACCGATTCTATTTTATCCCGTAACCACTAGCGGTTACCAGGAATGTGGGGGCTCACGATTCCTGAAAGATAAAGTTGGTTTGAAATTTTAAATATATATATATTTATTATTATTATTATTTTTTTAACATGAAAAGAGTTTAAAATACAAGTGGGGTCCACACAAGGTTTGAAGAAGAAGAAGAGAAAGATTCTCATTGAAGGATTGAAGATCAAAACATTTAGAACAAGAGCTATATATAGACTCTGTTCTTCATACACAGCCAATTAGAGAGAACAACCTTGCTGACATGGCCTTAACTAATCCACGTCAGCATAACAAACTCTTCAACCGTTATATCACATGTTAGTCACGTGACAATGTAAAGGAATTGGAAGAGCTGTAATGAAAACAAACAGAAGCTTCATATAACCTTCAAGTCTGTAAGATATTCATATAATCTTCAAAACTTTGAGTAGAAAGCTTCTTCTCCTTTCCTTTTTTTTTGAGTTTTATGATAAAAATTAATCTCTTAGTTCTCCAATAACAATAAATGGCCTGTATGTTCCAAGTATCTTATCCCATGAGAGGAAGAAGGGCTGTGAGAGGTTGTACTTTAGGCCCTGGAGTTGGTGGTGAGTGTCATGAAAAGCACAGTTGTTGGGAAATAAAGCCTGGAGTCGGTTCCAAGGGAAATACAGACCAGAGTGCACATCCAAACCTTCGATGTCGGAGAAAAATCAAAAGTAGATACAGCTGGTTCTGATAGTCATGCCACTCACAAGGAATGCAAGGACGGTTCCTAGGGTGTCAAAGACCAGTCCACTCAAAAGGCTGCCAAATTGAGCACCACAGACGTAGGGTTCTACGAGTGCATGGTGATCTGCATGCGTGTGTTTGTATAGGAACTTATTCTCGTGCATGCAACGGTGCCCAAAGTGTTGAAAATTTGGACTCAAAGAACCTCAAATTGAGAAGAAAATGAAGAAGAAAAAGCTATGTTCTATGATGAATATAATGAGAAAGCAGAAAACTGGAAAGAAGAGGCTGTAGAGAATCTCAGCAATGTAATTTTTATTCATAATTCATCTGCAGAATAACATGCTATATATATGGACAAGATTATTAGCCAAAACTGATAAACCATTTACTAATAAAATCTCCTAACATATAGGAACTAACACAATAACTTATTGACTCAACTAATGCTCTGACTTATTCAAACTAAGACTCAGTCATTCCAGAATACCACCGAGATATTTGCTGAATCATTGTTGTGAGTTACTGTGGCTTCTTTATCTCAACACCTTCCCTTAACTCATAGCAACAAACTCCAAGCTTCATCCTTAAATAACAGAATTTTGGAGCAGACAAGGACTTTGTGAGTATATCTGCATATTGTTCTTCTGTCCTGCAATACTTCAATGTAATTGAGCCATCATTTACCAATTCTCGTATGAAATGAAACCTTAAGTCAATGTGTTTTGTTCTGCCATGTAAAATAGGATTTTTGGCCAATGCAATAGTGGATCTATTGTCACAAAATAGCACAGTTGGATCTGATTGTTCTTCATCTATGCTCAACAACAATCCTCTTAACCAAATTGCCTGGCAAGTTGCTGAAGTAGCTGCAATGTACTCTGCTTCTGTTGATGAAAGAGCAATAATTTATTGCTTCTTTGAGCTCCAAGTTATGGCTGCAGATCCTAAGTTGAAAATTGAACCAAATGTGCTTTTTCGGTCTTCTAAGGAACCAACCCAGTCACTGTCAGTGAAACCTATTAAACGGAACTCATTGACATGGAAATAGTACAACCCATACTCTAATGTCCCTGCAACATATCTTAAAATTCTCTTTGCTGCACCATGATGATCTTTGGTTGGTGATTGCATAAATCGTGATAATAATCCAAATGAAAAACTAATATCAGGCCTTGTGTGTGTTAAGTAGAGCAAACCTCCAATTAGTCTTCTATAAGCTGCTGCATCTGTATATCCTGATTGATCAGTTAAATTAAACTTTTCTCCTGTGTTCATAGGTGTAGTTGTCTTCTTGCAATCTATCATCTGTGCTCTTCTCAGGAGTGCTTCAGCATAATTTTTCTGGCCAATGAATATTCCCTTTTCATCTTGTTTTACTTCAAGCCCAAGAAAGTAATGTAGAAGGCCTAAATCAGACATCTCAAAATCCTTCATCATGTTGAGCTTGAATTCTTTTGCCATATGCGTAGAAGAGCTCATATACATAATGTCATCCACATATAAACATATAAGCAACACATCGTTGCCTTGCTTCTTTTTGTATAAGGTGGGTTCATTAGGATTTCTGTGAAGCCCAAGATTAGTAAAGTATTGATCAATTTTGCTGTACTAGGCCCTAGGAGCCTGTTTTAAGCCATACAAAGCTTTTCTTAGCCTCAGAACTTGCTTCTCCTTCCCTGCAATGAGAAAACCTTCTGGTTGTGTGACATATACCTCCTCTTGAAGATCACCATTGAGAAATGAAGATTTTACATCAAGCTACCAAACTTCCCATTGCTTCTGTGCTGCAAGAGCAATAAAGAGTCTGACTGTGTCAAACCTGGCAACTGGCGAATAAGTTTCCTCATAATCCACCCCTTTCTCTTGAGTGAAGCCTCTTGCCACCAATCTGGCCTTATGCTTTTGGACACTACCATCTGGAGCCACTTTAGTTTTGAACACCCATTTCAGAGTGACTGCTTGTTTGTCTACAAGTAAATCAGTAAGTACCCATGTATTGTTTCTGTTGATGGCTTCCATTTCAGCTTGCATAGCTTCCTTCCAGTAAGTATGCATTGCAGCTTCAACATAATTCAGAGGATCAGAGATATGAAGAGCAAAGGTACATTGCTCATAAATGCTCGTTAACGGTCTTACTCCTCTTGGGCCGATTCTTTCAAGAGAATGTGCTGGACTTGTGTTTGTAACAGGAGTAGGTTGATCAGATATACTCCCTGCAGTAGCTTGATTAGGTGTTGAGGAATTACTGATAATTATGGTGACACTTGATGGAGTAACTGAAGTACTGTGCTCTGGGTGTACTTCTGGTTGCAGTGAATGTTCAGCTGTAATCAGAGGTATCTGCAGTGCTGGTTCAGCATTATCAGAACTCTAATTCCACCTATCATTTTCATTAAAAACTACATCCCTACTCACAATTAATTTGCATGAGATGGGATTGTAGAGTTTATAGGCCTTTGACTCATTACTATACCCGACGAAGATACATTTAATAGATTTGCTATCTAACTTCTTATGATATTGAGAAGGTATCATGGGATAAGCAATTCAACCAAATACTTTTAGATAACTTACAGATGGCTTCTGATTGCTCCAAGCCTCAAGGGGGGTTTTATTGAACACAGCTTTTGTAGGAGATCTATTTAGTAGATGCACTGCTGTGGACACTGCTTCTCCCCAATAGGTGTTTGGAAGTCCTCCTTCAAGTAGTAGACTTCTGGCCATTTCAACTGTTGTTCTATTCTTCCTTTTGACAACACCATTCTGTTGTGGAGAATAAGGTGCTGATAGCTGCCTCTAAATACCAGCTGACTCACAGAATTCAGTGAATTCTGTTGATAAAAATTCTCCTCCCCTGTCTGTGCGAAGACATTTAATTGTGTGGCCACTTTGATTCTCCACCAAAGCTTTGAAGTACTTGAATTTCTCAAGTGTTTGTGACTTGTATTTGAGGAAATAAACCCAGTTCATTCTAGTGTAATCATCAATGAACAGAAGGAAGTAGAGATTACCTCCCAAGGATTCAATGTGCATGGGTCCACACAAATCCACATGTATTAAATCTAGAGGAGTTGAATCTCTCCAAGCTCCTCCAGATGGAAAAGATCTTCTGCTCTGCTTGCCCAGAGTACAGCTTTCACAGAAATCCAATTCAGTAATTAGAGGAAGACATTGCACCATCTGTTTCTGGTTGAGAATCTTCAGACCTTGAGAATGTAGATGCCCATATCAGTTATGGCGTATTTTGGGAACATACTGGACATTATGTAGAAGCTTTACCTTCCCATCTTCAGTTTGTATTGCCACAGTTCCTTCTCCTTCAACCTCAACTTCTTTATTGTCACCCAGCTTCACAGTGTGTTTCCATGATTCATCCAGACTTTTGAAAAACTCTTCTTACTTGTCATATGATTGGAGCATCCACTATCAATCACCCATATGTTGTGAGGTGGTTGATCATAGCTGCTTGAGTGTACCATGAAGAGATTGCTTGACTCTTCTTGTTCTACAGCTATATTCGCCTGCTTGTCTTTAAACCAACAATTTGCTTTCATGTGCCCATATTTTTTTTTTGCAGATTTGGCACTGAATGCTTCCTTTGTTTGGCCTAAAATCAGATTTGATTGTTGTTGTCTGTCAATGCTCCTCCCGCGGCCTCTTCCACGACCTCTTCCTCTGTAAGTACCTCTGCCTCTGCCTCTGTAGCTGAATTTGTCACTTCTATTGCTATCAGAAATATCTTCACTAACCTGAAATGCCTTCATGTCTGAGCATTTAGCCAACTTGGTTAATCTCACTTCATGTTATTGAAGTGAACCACTCAGCTCATCTATGGAGAGAGTAGAAAGATCTTTAGATTCCTCTATTGCTGCTACAATATGGATGAACCTGGGAGGAAGACTTCTCAGAATTTTTGAAACCACTGTCTGCTCAGTGATGGTATCACCATACACCTTCATTTCATTGACAATGCCTGAGACTCTTGTAACATATGGTTGCACAGTCTCATTGCTCTTCATTTGCAATGTTTCAAACTCCTATTTGAGAGTCTGTAGCTTAACAACCATCACCTTGGAAGACCCTTGAAACTCCTGCTTCATAATCAACCAGGCCTCCTTAGCTGTTGTGGCTCCTGTAATTTGAGGAAAAATAGAGACATGGACAGCAGAAACTATTAGAAAGAGAGCCTTGGAATCCCTTTTCTTGTTTACCTTCACTTGAGCCTCATCACCTTCAGTAGCATACTCATTTTCCACAAGTTCCCACAGATCATGAGATTGGAAAAGAATTCTCATGAGTGTACTCCAGTGGGGATAATTCTCACCCTTGAAGATAGGAATAGAGGGATTAGAAGGATTCATATCAGTTCCAGAAGTAGCCATTGCTCTGATACCAGAATGTTGAAAATTTGGACTCAAAGAACCTCAAATTGAGAAGAAAATGAAGAAGAAAAAGCTATGTTCTATGATGAATATAATGAGAAAGCAGAAAACTGGAAAGAAGAGGCTGTAGAGAATCTCAACAATGTAATTTTTATTCATAATTCATCTGCAGAATAACAGGCTATATATATGGACAAGATTATTAGCCAAAACTGATAAACCATTTACTAATAAAATCTCCTAACATATAGGAACTAACACAACAACTTATTGACTCAACTAATGCTCTGACTTATTCAAACTAAGACTCAATCATTCCAGTATACCACCAAGATATTTGCTGCATCATTGCTGTGAGTTACTGATGTGGCTTCTTTATCTCAACACAAAGTATCGGCCGCACTGTGTCTATCACTACCATGCCAACCACCACTGTACTGCTATAACTGGCAGGGAGTGTTGCACCTTTCGTGCTACTTCTTCTTTCTCATTTTGATTCGAAACCTTATTAAATGATCAAGATTATATAGTATATTTTAATTTATATAGGAAACTATTTATGAAGAAAACATGCATGGAGTTTTCCCTCAAAAAGAGAAAGATTTAATTAATTGAAGTAGCTCGTAAATATAAATATAAATAGTTAATCACCACTGTAACTATGCAAACGGTGAGGATTTGGATGGCTTGATGGGTGAGCACGTACTCTTTTGATCACTGTGGATCTGGGGACAGTGTTCTTCTCCTCTTCTTCTCCTTTTGAATGCAGACGATAGTTCACACAGTAGTTTGCCAGTAGTTCATAGAAGCCTGAGAACACCCAATACACAATCACCGGCACCACTGCTTACTCAGCGCATCTCATCTGACATCTTCATCCCCATTTTCTTCTATATATTTTGATCAAACTCAAATATATATGTGTATATCTCTTAATTAATATAGATCACTGTAATGCACACAAGTGGAGGGGAGAGCGGACCCCAAAAGACCGGCCTAGTAGGGAAGGTTGCCCCCCACTTATATGCACACATGGACTCCATCTCCTAGCCGATGTGGGACTAAAGGGGATCTATTACAATCACTAGCTACTAGTGTAGTTCAGGAAGAAGATAAGATGTACTGAATTGAGAGGCGTGGGAGACGACATGATCTATTTATAGAGGAGTCATATGCATTGAGAAATTTAAGTTTCAAGCATGCATGCACCCTCTAAAATAATCCTTTTTCATTTTTGTATTTATCTATCTTATACATATTTATGGTCCAAGTCTATTTTGGTTTGCCAAGCTTGTTTAACATTCATAAACCCTCCCAATTCTCTCTCTCTCTCTCTTTAAGCGACAATAAAAATATAAAAATTTGCCTGATGGTGAAAATTTTATTTTTACTTGTTTTTAATGAGTGGAGTCTCTTTTAATAATATAAAATTTGAAAGATATATAATTTTTTATATTAGTATTCTGTATAAAAGTTGCCATCATTTAATTCATGGGATATACTATATATACTAGCAAATTAATAATTTTACGTTAACAATTAATATATGCTATTACAAGGGCGTATAGAGAACTTTCTCTCCTAGTTATTTTTCTAATCGGTAAAAACAGAAAAAGAGAAATATTATTGATCGATGTCTTAAGGTCATGCATGGTTTAGTTGGGGGCATTTTCTTTCACTCTTTAGCTCTTCGCCACCCTAAAAACGAAACATAGGCACCATCATTATTCATTAATCACTAATTCACTATCACTAGCAAAACTTCAGCAAATCATCATTTTCTTCTTCATCTTCAACATCAGTATTTCTTCCCATCAGATTTTTCTACATCCACCAATGCTATGTCTTTTTCCTATACCTAAAGGTTAAAAAACGCTTATATATATAACATGATAAAAAACATCATGAGTTCTCTTTCTCTTCTTTTTCTCTTCTCCTTTTGTCTGTCCTCTTCTTTTCTTCCACCAGGCGATAATTTTTGTATTTCTCTTCTAATTCTTTTGATAATTTTAATGTTTAAAAGCCCCTAAAGTTGTATGAGTTTTTTAAAAATCCGAGTTGATCCATATTTGATAACCTAACTAATGGAGATGTACACCTCTTGGCTCTTGCGTCTCTTGCGCTTTTGTGACTTTTAGCGGCATTTTTTAAAAATGATTTTAAAAAATAAGGCTAATTTTTTTTAACCTGATTTTTTAATTCAATTGGCTCCTCTAATTATTATTTATTCATTTATTTATTTTTAAAGATTTTTCTATTTTTTAATTATTTTCTCTTTTCTCTTTTTTAATAATAATAATTATTATTATTTTCTTATTTTCTCTTTTTTTCTTCTCTTCTTTTTTCTCTTCAAGCTCCTCCTCCTACTCCTTCATCATCTTCTTCTTCACTTCTGCACTTCTTGTACTTTCTTCTTCTTCTTATTCTTATTATCGCGTCATCATCATCATCACGTTCTTCATTCTTCATTCTTCATTTTCTTCATCATTTTAGTCTCCTTTTACCACTTTTTTTTTTCTTTTCAATATTAAAGGGAATTTATAGAAAATAAAAAATGATGGCATTTAACGGCAATTTTATTAAAAAATATCGCTAAATATAAATTTTAAAATAAATTGTGGCAAATTCAATTTCTTTCAAAATAGATAACACTAATATTGAATTTTACAAAAATTAAATTTTACTGGCATTTTATGCATAAACGCGGTGAAGTTTAATTTTGTAAATTTTAAAATAGAAAATATTTATATTTCACGCGGTTTTTTGGGATAAACACCGTGAACTTTTTAATTTTATGAATTTAAAATAAAAAAATTATATCATTAGTGGCATTGTTTCGAAAATGCCGCTAATTATAAAATTTATGACTTTGAAGTTTAATAATTAATATCAGAAATTTAGCGGCATTTTTAGTCAAAAACGAAGCTAAACTACACTACTTTCATAGTGTTTTTGAAAAAGCACCATTAAATATAAATTTTATTACTTTTAAATTTACTAATATCAGTAATTTAGCAGCGTTTTAGTAAAAAAGGCGCTAAATTATAGTACTAGAGCATATTTATGGAAAAATGCAGTGAAATATGAATTTTATGACTTTGAAATTTAATAATATAAAGAATTTAGTGCCCTTTTAGAAAAAAGGGCCACTATATTGCAGTACTTTCGTGGCGTTTATTGATAAACGCCGGTAAATTATTATTTTGGCAACTAAGCATTGAAACACAATTGAAAAGAGCACGAAGACTATCACTAACCCACTTGGAAGGATTGTGTGAGACGAAGTCTCCAAAGTACCATAAGCAGAGGTGTACTCACTATCCTCTTAAATTGCGGCATGTTTATGCCAGGTGAGAATTCCTTCTTGTCATGTAGTACACCAAACATAATAGCTAGGGATTTCACCTCATTAGCAACCAAAGCATTCAAACACGTAATTTGCATCAAATAACTATAACAAATTTGTCAATTATTGACATATTCAATGTTCATCACACAATGATACTTTTTATGTGGCAAAATTGTTATATGTTACCTATTTTATAATCATTAATAACATGCATTTTTATTACAAAACGTTGTGCTAAGCTGTCATAAAATGTTATGAATTGTCACTAAATATGAGATAAAGTTTTATCATTTGTAACATTCCTTTGATTTTGATTTTCAAATAATAAATAAGAAAAAAAATATTCATCACCTATTTTAATAGAATATAGTCATAAAAAATGTAGAATGTAACTATATATTTTTTTAAAAAATATAATATTTAGTGATAAAAGTCTATTTTCGTGGTGATGAAAATCATTCACTAATATAAAATATTTTCTTCATTAAATACATTGATCATTCAATTAAGGTAACAAATATAGATGTCACAAAAATTAAACACTTTGTGACATACATAGTTGTTAAAAAATATGCCATAAATTATTTTTTTGTAATGTCATAATTAATTGAATAATATATTATTTGTGATATTTTTAGTGTCACAAAAAAATATGTTTTTCCTTGATATATTTGTTATTTGTGACATATTTTACTGAATATTTTTTAATAAATTACATAAATTATCAAAAATTTTATTTTAGATAATATATAATAAATAAAATTAAATCAAAATTGTTATAAAAAAAAGTAACAATATTATCATAATTTACAATCATAAGCTAGCCTTATGGATTAACAAATTTCAATTTCAAAAAATGTTCCAATAACATTAAAAACTTAGAAGTCTTAAGTAAATCATATCGTAATAGATAGATAACTATTCTTGATATAACTCTTGTCTCGATGGTGTTTATGATGTTTTGTTGATACAGAGCTTGCCTCAATAAAACCTGAAATAAATATTTTTAAAATAATAAATATTAATTTATAAGAAGAGTGCATTAACAAAATAAAGTTCAATCTATATATATATATATATATATATATATATATATATATATATATATATATATATATATATATATATATATGCACTTGAAAAATTAATAATAAACACAATGAATACTCATAGCACAAATTAATTAATTTATGATAAAGTTTAACAACTTAGAGTGCTAATCAAACAAGTATAAAATTTATAACAATCTTCCATTAACAATCTTCCATTATAAAACAATAATAATTAAAAAAATACATAAATTAATAAAAAAAAAACACAAGAATCACTACTAATGGCTAACCTTTGGAAAGAAGTCTTTAACATAATGATTGTAGCCGATGTCATTCTCTTTCCCATTAAAATAGTCAATAAAATATTCACATCTCCATCGAACCAACATCATCACAAAGACCACAAAATTAGAAGCAAGTCAAACAATTAAAGGAATAATATATGTTAGTGCAAATGCACTTTAATTGGCATAATTTGACACCAAGACAAGGTGACATGACAACCTTCACTACAA
>NC_052485.1:6346986-6430530 GCF_009730915.1 Dioscorea cayenensis subsp. rotundata | reverse complement strand
TGGAAGTTGCCATTGCTCATTCAAATTAAGTATTTTTTCCATGTTGAAGTTTATTGAAATGAATGGTTAAAAGTTTCTACCTGAAAGTTATTTTAGTGTAAACTACTCCGTGCCTGTCTGGTTATCTATTCCCAATATTCATGTGAACAAATCTCTGTGTGGGATCAATGATCATAAGAATTTTTTTTCTTTCATGCTTCTGTGCATCTGTCGAAAGTTTCAATAAATTTTTTGCTATTAGAGCTCATGACTTAAAAGCTTTTAAATTCTATTGGAATGAAAAATGCCATTGACAACCTTGAGCAGTCTAATGTGTTATGATCACCATACAGGCATCCTTTTTTATGCATGTGTCCAATTTGTTAAAATTTTTGTCTTGCAGAAGTTCTATTGTTATCATTGTTTATTTGTTTGGCGATGTGCTTATGATTGTTGAAACTAAAATCACAATGTTAACCAGGATAAATAATCTATTTGATGTCGGGAGAAAGGCTTCTTCCTACCACAAGTCAATTGGCATTTCATGCTTCACGGATTCCAGTGTCTCCAGACAAACGTGAGAGTTGGACCAGACAGTGAAAGATATCTGAATTACAGTTAGGAAAGATATGTCACTGAACTAGTGAAGATTATTTTTCCTATTTTCACACATCCCTATATATTCTAGTGTCTTCCATTACTCAAGTAAGAAGAAGAATTCAGTTTACTTCTTCTAAACTTATAATATCCATTGAAGTTCTCATATATGAATTGTACTATGCGGCAATTAGGCAATGTGGCAAATCCTTCCGTTACCAATATTGTAAAGAATTTTTATGCATCCGTGAAATAAAATCACAGTAACTTCCCAGAAAATGCAGCCCTATGAAATGAGTGTTTCTTCCCATTGTTGAATCAGATTATGCAAATACAATGCTAAATTGTATAGATTGAAACTCATCGATGGTTGTTAGTCAATGTTGTTATTTGTTAGGTTTTGTTCTTTAATCATGTTAGTATCATACAGTGTTATTATGCACATTATTAGAATATCTCTAGAGAACCATAGTGGTCTATCCAAACTCATATCAAACATGTTGATTTATGAAATATACTGTGATTTTTTTTCCTGTTTTCTTTGTAAGCAGTGTCCTGATTTCATTCTCTTGTAAGTTTTTTATTTTTAAATTAATTTCTGAATCCATGTATGATTAGATACTAAAAACCACTTGAGCATAAGAGCTCCTTGTTGTAATTCGACCCGTGGAAGGGTTTTTAATGATCTTCATTGTTTTGCTATTCATTTACATTTTTCTCTTATATGTTTCAATATTATGACAGATTTATGATAATTAATTATCACGAAAGAAGAGGACAAGTGACTAGCAATTTCAGGTAATTGCCAGCTGTTTATAATACTATTTGTTATTTTTTGCTTCAATTTGTTGTGGATATCAGTGAATCATTCATGCTTGTATCACAACATTAAAAGTAGTACATACTCATATAAGGTGTGGACATTCAATTAGATATAGCACGACATGATAATCGTCTCAAATTATTCTTAGGTTACCATGATATTTATTTTGGGCAGGAGAAAATCTCCGACATGAAATGTGTGCTTAATCTCTTCTTTGTTTCTGTCAAGATAGCATGCCTTCTATTCTTTTTCTAAATTTATTTATAGAAGTTGTTATCATGATGAATGTTATATTCCTTTGACCAGTGCTTTATTTATATAGCAAATAGCCTTATCTTAGGAAGCACTGCCTTCAGATTTAAGAGAGATACATTGACTCCAGAACTGGTGGGGGGCTTCCATTTGTTTGATTGGTTCACAAGGACACTTGAGGTTTTTCTTGTTCTTCTTTCAAGAGAAAGAGGATAAAAGAATGGGCACAATCAGTTGATCCCAAATTCTTCTCTCCCATCCAAGCCGGTAGTGTTACCCTCTAAGGGATGTACTATTATATTCTCTCTTTGAAGTCTACTCATTGACTTTTGATATTGTAAAGTTAATGGTCAAAAACCAAAATTGTAAATATGATTAATTGCAAAAAACTTCCTTTCATACAAAAATTATACAATTTATCAGTGGCCTCTTGATCTATTGGCACGTGTTCTATCATGCTGAGAAGATGAGTTTGAATCTCAGTCTACACCGGAAAAAAGGTATTTACTCCGTATTTATGCACATCCCTGACATATGACTTGTTCATATTAAAAAAATTATACAATTTAGAACATTTTCTTGTTTTTTTTTGGATAAATGTTATGGAATAAGGCACGATAGACATTTAAATAAGGCTTGATATTCAAAATTAAAATTTTCAATGTACGATGCACATTTCATTATTATTATTGTGAGGATAAGTATCGGCTATGTAGATATGAATATATAAGTGGATGTATATGAATTTTGGTTGTAGGAGAAGGTTTTTTCATGTAAATCACATCCCCGAGCCTGAAATATATATATATATATATATATTTTTAATATTTGCATCCCAATATTATATTATTATTATTATATAGAAATGTTGAAAATGTGATGAGTGATGTAGATGATGAAGCACGTTGTGGCGGTGGCGTCTCCCCACTTGCAGAAGTGATCTCTGACATTGCAATGCATCAACAGGACTAGTGAATAGTTGATAAGGACACCACTCTTCCACTTTTATTCCCTCGTTAAAGGCATGCCTTTTCTTTGTAATGCATCAACAACACTAGTGAATGGTTGGTAAAGACATTTTTATATTAATATTAAAATATTATCTGAATAATGCTATATATTTATTATGGAATAGGTTTTTTCAAAGATGTCAACGCCAACTTGTAATCTTCGTCATTCATATTATTTATGTCATTTTTTCTTTCGTAAATTTTAAATTTAAACCATATAAATTCCCAAACTCTAAAAATAACATTATAAAATTCTATCTAAAATCCAAAAATCTTGAACTCAAATAGTATGAAACCTAAGATAAATTTTAGACTTTAAATCTTAAATCTTAAGCCCTATTTTATGTATGTGATTTACAATTTAAGGTTTAGAATAGAGTTTCTGGTTTACCGTTTGCGAGTAAAGGTTTGTTTAAATGATAAGAATAAATTCAAATCTTTTTATCAAAAGAGAGGAAGAGAGAGAATTAATGACCAAAGGTCGTTACTAAAAGATCTTTGGTCTAATGGTACTGATCTCAAAGATCTTTGGTCTAATGGTACTGATCTCACTATAAAAGATGTCTTATGGAGATTTTTATAACTTATGAGTTGAAATCCGAAATTATAAATTAGAAATAAAATGGTGCTAAAAAATATCCCTTGCAGCTAGGTGAGTACACAAGAGCGGACCATCAATACATATGACTCCTATGGCATATGGTTTTTTTCATTTACCAAGTGACTTTCTTTCTTTAATGATATATGATTTATATATGCATTTACTTCATCAATCACTATATATATCTCTCATATTTTATGTTTTTTAATTAAGAATCTAAGGTGGTATTTTAGTTCTATACTAATTAGTAAATTACTGTATAAATTACCATAAAAATTGTACTCCGATCCCTATTAGAAACAATAAAGTTATCAAACATTTGTAGCCGCTATATATATATACACACACACAAACATTATTAACATAGGGAAACATAAAAATAAAAATAAAGAAGCCAAACTATATATATGACAATGTCCACATCTACAAAAGAGCAACTTAAGATGTCCACCGTGTCCATGAACCTCCCAAAAGATTGTCTGATGGAGATTCTTTCATGGCTTCCGGCCAAAAAAAACAGCAATTTTGAAGACTGTGAACAAGAACTTCTTTCACTTAATATCCAACTCTTTCTTCAACGCTTTACAAGCGAGTCATGTTAAGAGTACCAACGCCGGCACCTTGATGAACAGTTACCATTGTCAGTGCATCAGTGAAGTTCTTTTTTTTGATCACGCATTCAATGTTCCACCAGATTCTATGAAGTTTTTGAGCAGGAAAATGAAAAAAATTTTGGGCTCATTTAATGGATTAATATTTTTTGAGGGGAATGATTATCGTTTATATGTGTTTAATCCTGTGACAAAAACTATTGCGGAGATACCTTCTCCCCCAAACGTTCAACTACATCAACAGGCCACGCACTTGTCCCTGACCGTGTGTGTGAGCTCTGACAATGGTGAAGAATTTGAGATGATATTCATAGCCTCAAAAGTGCATCTTGTTACAGAACCCCATCTGGAGGTGGAGGCCTTGTACTTCACGTTGGAGTGCATGTCTTACTCATCTAAATACATGTCCTGGGAGTATCTTGCTGAGGTTGATCATGATGAGAGGAATATATATGCTGAAGATCCGGTGTTTCTGAATGGGTATATCTATTTTGTTTGTCTTAAACTAGTAACTCTCAAGTAGATGGTCGTCGAACAATACATTCTTGCCTTTCATGTTGAGAAGAGAAGGTCAGAGATTGTGCTTTTGCCAGAACAAGTGCAAAAAATGGATGGTCATAGTTATGAGGTTAGAATTGCACCATCTAGCAATAATAATACTGATGGACAGTTGTGTTTGATTCAATATATTAAGAAAGAGCGGGTGGTGGTATGGGTGATGATGTATCATTCATCATCATCATCATCATCATCATCATCACAAGGCTTTTGAAGGAAAGTCCATGAGGTTGATATAATCTCATTGGGATTAGGTGAGGTTGATAGAATGGCATTGAGGTTTTGTGAGGACCGATATAAGGAGATAGCTAGGTAACTACATATTGATCGATGGCATGCTTCTTGTGTTTTCGGTTTCAATGTATATATATACTTATGATTTTATTGAAGGATCTTTGAACAAAGTTGGAAAACATAAACAAGGCTGGCGTCCGCGACTTAATCCATATGCCAATACTTTACATTCATGTGGGAAATTTGAGCAACAAATTTAATTAAATTGAGGAGAACTAATATGATCTAGTAGCTCTCCCTAGCTATATATCTTTGGAATAAATATATATAAACAGTTGATTTAGTTAGATGGTTTGACTTTTTTAGCTTGATATTCAAGCAAATACATTATTATTATTATTATTATTATTATTATTATTATTATTATTATGCGTTTACATACATACCATTGATCTTAAAGTATTACCTAGACAAAAGATTTGCAATAAATCCAAAAATAAAGCATCTCATACATATAAACTTAAACAATATAGGCTTAATTACTAAAACAATTTTGTACTTTTTTTTCTCTTTCATTTTTGGTCCGCAAATTATTATTGTCCTTGTATTTAAATAATAATAATAATTATTAGATGAAGCCTTTTTCTAATTTGATAAGCAATCGTAAAACAATAATAATAAAAAAAATAACAATAATAAAATAATAATAAAATTTAAAAACTTAGTTTGATGTCATCCAAGAGTCCATCAATAAAGAGGTAACTTGCGGCTACATGATTGACATGATAACCTACGTCAACAGCGCCAACTTGGGCGGCCTTTTGTGTTCCTATGTGCTAAGCAAAGAGTCGACCATCCACATCGCCATCATTGAACAAATTAAAGTGTCTCCCATGCCAGCCAAACCAACTCTCTTCATCTCCACCATCCTCAGCTAGTCAACCACCTTGTTTATCGCCCCAACATCAAGGTTTGCAATGCTGCCACTGCCAAGAACCTCATTATCAAGAAGGAAGCTAGAGTCATTGGCGTAGTGACTAACTAGGCTTTAGTGTTAAAGAATCATAACACGCACAGTCATGCATATTGGAATTTTAAGGAAATGAAAATTAACAAAATAATAATAATAAAATCTTTTGAGAATAAATTTATTGTGGGGTTCACACCAAAATTGATAATTCAGCATGCCTTTAAATATGTAATACATAAAGAATTTATAATATCTAAATTAAAAAAAATAACAAATATAAACAACTAAAATAAAAGCTAAAATGTTAATTAATTATAAATTTGAATTATTTTCTAACGTGAGTTCATGCAGACATGATGGACCATTTTTAATTCTGAGAAATTCTTCTCTCAAGACCCCACACCTCCTATTACCCCACGGGATGATCACTCAGAAGATGAATTGTTGGACTGGGGGGAAGAAGTTGATTTACCCTCGGATGTGATCGCAGATGACGATCTTATTCTGAATGAGGAGAATCTTAATCATTTTGATTCTGGTATTCACCCGGATGATCTAACTTCTGATACTTTAACTGCTCCTGGAATTGGGCTGCCTAGTGTCAAGGAACCTCACTCAGATATGCTGACTGAGAAAGTCCCTGATTCCACACTACCTGGAAAGCACTCTGCTGTAGCCTCCACACATGGTCAAAATCTTCAGCATATCAGAAGAAGCGATCGTCCCAAGAAACCCTTCGGCCGATGGAATGAAGAAGCTGGGTTTATTCCTATCCCACCCAGATCATCCAAGAAAAAAGTTCCTGTTGACCCTCGAGACGGTACGCCTAATTCTTTTAATGCAACTGTTTTTTCTTCCTGGACTGATTCTCAGTTTTTCAACTATATCAATGCATGTGGTGTTAATTTTCAAGGTTCACCAAATCATAAACATAAATGTTTAGATAAAGTACGCAAACTTGAAACTTCTAGGGTTGGAACTTCGACTTCCCCTTCAGGATCTCCTTCGAGATCAGATTGTTAGACCCTTGCTGTTTTAATGATTTTTCTATGTTGGAATGTCAGAGGTCTTGGCAGACCCTCTAAACGCCACTTAGTTAAAGACATAATTTACTCTTCACGGGCAGACATTGTATGTTTACAAGATACTAAACTCCAAGAAATTCATAATTCTATCTGGAGGTCTATTGGTGGTTCGAGACTTAATTCTTTTAACTACCTTCCTGCCCTTGGCACCGCTGGTGGTATCATTATCGCCTGGGATAGTTCACAGGTCATGGGTACTTTAATTCACATAGGGTCCTTCTCAATTACCATGGAATTTACTAACCTTCCCCTCAATACTAAATGTGCTTGCACTAGCGTTTATGGACCTAATACTAGCCCCTTGAGAATTGATTTCTGGAACGAACTCCGATCTATTAAAAATTTACACGAACTACCATGGTTAATCTGTGGAGATTTCAACACTCCATTCACTTTGAGTGATAAAAACAAAGGAGAACCTAATCCTAGGGATATTGCCTGTTCCCAAAAGTTCTTAGGAGATCTCAACTTTATTGACCCCCCTTTACACGGGCGCAACTTCACTTGGACTAATGGTCAATCTGATCTGATCTGGGTTAGATTGGACAGATTTCTTTACTCGCATGATTGGCCACTGATATTCCCTAGAACCTTTCAAAGTTCTCTCCCTAGAATTAGCTCTGATCACTCCCCTATTTTTCTGGACTTTGGAAATCATTGTTCGCGCTCTAGAACCTTCAAATTTGAGAAATCATGGTATTCCAATGATCAATTAGAAAATTTAATTCAAAGTTGGTGGTCGAATCAAAACTTTGTTGGCTGTGGGGCCTACATCATCTCTAAAAAATTCATGTTTGTAAAATCTAAACTTTGTATCTGGGCTAAAGAAAATTTCGGTGCTTCTAATATTCACAAGAAAAATCTTCTTGCCGAACTAAACTTACTCGATACCTCTCGTGAAAGTAGATCTCTTTCTGAGATTGAATCAGCTCGCTTCTCACATATTCAATCTGAGCTCTACAACTTATTAAAACAAGAAGAAATTTATTGGAAACAACGTTCTCGAATTACTTGGCTCAAGGAAGGTGATGCAAATACAAAATTCTTTCACCTTCTGGCTAATGGTAGGAGAAATAGAAATTACATCCCTAAAATACGGTTTAATGGAAATTGGATTGAAGGGAACCAATAAATTGGGAAAGTATTCACTGATCATTTTCAATCCCAGCTTGGTACTCCGATTACTCATAGATTCCTTCTCAACTGGCATCATCTGTTTAATTTCAAGGATAGAGTTGATCTCTCTATGCTGGAACTCCCTTTTACTCATGATGAAATTAAACAAGCGGTATTTGAGCTTAACGCTGATAAGGCACCAGGTCCAGATGGTTTTCCAATGTTCTTTTTTCAAAAACACTGGAGCCTTATTCAGGAGGATTTATTAAAAATCTGTAGCGATTTTTATGATGGCACTATTAACTTTGAAAGAGTCAACTGGGTTCACATCGCGCTAATCGCCAAAACAAATACCCCAATTGAGGTCACTGATTACAGACCCATCAGTCTTATCAACTCTACTTGCAAAATCATTTCCAAGATTCTCGCCACCAGGTTGAGTCATAAGATTGATCTCTTAGTGGATAATTCTCAATCTGGATTCATTAAGGGTAGATGCATTGCAGATAATATCATAGCTACCCAGGAAGTGATTTTTAATCTCCAAAAAAGGAGAGTCCTTGGCTTTGCTTTTAAAGTGGATTTTGCTAAAGCCTTTGACTCCTTAGACTGAAATTTTCTTCTTGAGATTCTCGAAGCCAGAGGTTTTGGTAACCGCTGGATCTCTTGGATACACACAATTCTCAAAACTGCCAAAACTCAGATTCTCATTAATGGAATTGCACAGGGTTATATCCGCTGCAAAAGAGGATTGAGACAGGGCGATCCTTTGTCACCCCTTCTTTTTGCTTTAGCAGCTGATACTCTAAGCGCAATGTTTTACCACGCTATAAATTTCAAGGTTTTGATTGGAGTTCAACTTGATCAATCAAACAACATCTGTCATCTACAATATGCCGACGATCTTATCATTTTCTCGGCAGGGGGACACGAAGATCTTAAAATCATTAAATTAATTCTTTATCTATTTGAAGGCTGCTCTGGTCTGTTAATCAATTTCTCTAAAAGCTGCCTATATTCCACCAATTTTGGCTTCCAACCGCTCTCCTCTTCTACGAGAATTCTTAATTGCAACAGAGATTGCCTTCCCATTACTTATCTGGGTATTCCCATTTCTGGTAGATGACCCAGAAGAACTGACTAGTCTAAGTTGATTGATTTTGTTCGCTTCAGACTTAGACCCTGGAAAGCAATCTATCTTTCATTAGGAGGAAGGTTAACTCTTATTAACTCCGTGTTATCTTCTATACCAGTTTACTGGATGTCAGTTTTCAAACTTCCAGCCTGGGTCATTCATGAAATTGACAAAATCAGGAGAGATTTCTTATGGAAAGGGCCTGATCTTGGCTCGAAAGGAATTAGATTAATTGCATGGAAAAGGATCTGTCGACCCCGTAGTATGGGTGGCTGTGGTATTCTTGATTTACAGGAATTCAACAAAGCCTTACTTGGAAAATGGTGGTGGAAATTCATCACCACACCGAATTCTTGCTGGTCCAACATCATCAGAGCCAACTATTTCAATTGTGATTCTCCCAGTATCTTGTATTCACAATCACCAAGAAATAAATCTTTCTTCTGGGTAGGAATCAACGCCATTTTGCCCACATTCCGTGCCTGCTTAATCAAGACAGTTGGTAATGGTGAAAACACCTTATTCTGGTTTGATAGATGGCTGGAAGGCCAATCCCCCAACAATCGTTGGGCATCTCTTTTCCTGGACTGTTCCAATCCTTGGATTACTTTAAAACAATTTATTTTCATGATTAATTCCCATGTTAATCCTTTTCGAACAGCCACAACTGTAGATTATGACTTTTTATTACATTCTTTACCGGATTGTGCAATTGATTCTGAAGACTCATACTCCTGGTCTTTAGATAAAAATGGAAATTTCTCCGTCAAATCTTTCTATAATTTCTTAATAGACGGAGGTCTCCGCTCCCAACTCTATTCCAATTTCTGGAAATCTAAATCTCCTAGCAAAATTACTTTATTCTGTTGGCTAGCCTGGGATAACAAGATTCTTACGCTTGAAAACTTATTCAAGAAAGGTTGCAATCCGAACGCCACTGACACATACATTCTTTGTCACAATAACTCTGAATCAGTGGACCACCTTTTGATAAACTGTATCTTCTCTTCTCGTATTTGGTCCTTTTTCAAGTGCCTTTTTGATTCTGAAACCCTACCTTCCTCAGTCTCAAATATCTGGACCAACTGGATTCCCTCTTTGAATCCCTCAATTAAAAATCTATGGGATCTTTGTACCAGAGCCATTTTCTGGATTATTTGGCTAGAACGCAACAATCGTATTTTTAATTATAGTTGTTCTAATATTTCCTCTATCTTATACAAAACAGCTAACTTGGTTCTTACTTGGTTATCTGCAGACTCGGAATCTCACCAGCAGAAAGCTTCAGAGGACATTCAGAAGATCAAACGCTCCTTAAGCTTCCTGAGCTCCAGATCCACCGACTTCTCCAGCGAGCTGGCGCCCAGCCCAAGCCAGGAGTAATCCGTTACATCCGTTTCTGGACAGGCCTGTGTCTCCAGATGTTTGACTTCGCCGGCTCCAGATTTTCCCTTTTATTGTGTGTTTTTTTTGTGTTTCCTTTGCTCTCTGTTCTTCTCATCTCTAGTGAGGTTTACAGTTTTCTATCTTTCTTGCTTTTTTTTTCACTGCTACTATTGTACCTTGTACTTTCCTGTATTACTTTTTTAATAAATTAGTGGTTTATCCACCTTATTAAAAAAAAAAAAATGATGGACCATTTGGCGCTATCAAAGTCAAGAGACTTCAAAACATATCTCAGAATGATCGAGTCCAAAATGAAGGTCTTGGACATGACCGTAGTTGAGGATGCCACTGTTAAGTTCACCGATTCCAAAATTTAAGATTTTTATCATTTTTTTCTTTTTAGTTTGTTAAAATTAATATTTTATTTGAAGAAAACCACTTCAGCTAAATTAGTCAACAATTTAAAGCAATAATATATAATAGGATGTTTGGTCGTGTTGTTGGTTCACTCTTTTTGTTTTCTAATAAATCGGTGATTTATTCACTTTATTTAATAAAAAAATAATATATAATGGTTTTATTTTTGAGAAAATGCAAATGCCTCTTAATTATTTGTTTATATATATATATATATGTTTATATATATATATATATAATTGATTATTTTTAAATATTGACTATGTCTCCACCCATAGCAGGGGAGTATTGAACTCATGTTTAAATATGAAGATGCCTATAACTAGATTCTTAAACTAAGGAAAAAAATATATTGTAGAATTCTATGTGATTACCTCCAAAATATACAAAAATTTGAAGAGATATATTCAAACAAAATATTAAATTTGGAAATGCTTACTGACATTTTGTGTTTATCCTGTGCAGTACTAATACATGAATGTCCCCTGATTTTTTTTCATAAAAAAAGCATGTTATATTTTCTCTTTATCTTATTTTTTTCTTTCATTTGCGATGTCTACACTTATTTTGAAATTTTCAAAACAAAAGTAAAAAATCCATAGTATTTTTTAAAAATTAATTCTAATAATATGAAAAAAAATTTCAATACAAACTCAAATTATTCTAACTAATAATAAAGCACATGCATGCAAAAAAGACCCACGGCATATGTAGCATAAACAAACAACTATTTATAATAAAAAACCCTCAATTTGATATATATTAATACCTTTTGAGGTTTTATAAAACAAAAATATATAATAGACTTTATATTAAATGAGGTCTCTTTAAATTTTATATTATTATTATTTTAATTATTTTAATTTAAGACTCTTTGAATACTTGAGATAATATGTAGAGCATTTATATATACGGTATATTAGAGAAAGAAACAAGTTATTATTTAAATGTGTGTGTATTCAAATAATCAATGAACAAGATAAGGAACAGAATAATGTAGCAGAGAACCAATAAAAACTTAATATTAATAAAGAGAGACAATGACAATTGTCAACAAAATTTATAAATTGATATTATTGTGAACTTCCCATTTGTAAGGTATTCTAATAATTTGGTATTTATAATTGTAAATGCTTGTAATAATTGTAAAAAAAATCAGTAAATTTATATTTATAAAATTGATTTATTGAATTTTGAAATATTTTTGAAACAGTACATTTAATTGATTGCAAAAATGTTATTTAATTTTATTTTTTCAAAAAAAATATTAAAAAAAATAATTTGATCCTATCACAATAGACGAATGGTAGTATGCTTAACTTCCTATGCGAAAAGTTGAGAGTTCAACTTACATCATATCATTAAGGATTTGAGATCTGTGTAAAGTGACTTCTCCTACAACTACTACTACTAATAATAATAATAATAATCTGATTAAAATGAGATCAAATGACTAATCTGAATGACAACCCAATAGACTGAAAGAGAGCATGAGGAACAAAAAAATCCCTTTCTGAAGAGCACGAATACTAAAAATCAAATCAGAACAACTACACAAGGAAATGATTTACAGTCCTTATTTAGAGTTTTAGAGAGAAACAAAAGAAACAATTTAGTTTGCATGTGCATGTTTGAACAAAAGTAAAACAAATGGGATCCATAAGCATACCAGCTGCTGGATTGATTGATCCCAAACCACTCTACCAGCACTGCTTTCCCTCCTGCCTTTCCTTTTCCTCCGAATTAACAAAGATGAAGAACCCTCTTCTGATGATGATCATCGATATAATTAGTTTTTTTCGTTATATATATATATATGGTTTATCTATTTTTTTTAAATATATAATTGGTTTTTTTATGATACTATTTTGTGTATGCATGCATGCATATGACATTGTGTATACATGGTCTTTTTTTCTTTTTTCTTTTGCTCATATGCTTTAGTTTTAAAGAGAGTGATAACATCGTGTGCAACTATGAACATGGTAAAGAATTTTCATCTAATATTATGAATTTGCAGTGATACATATGCAAAAACAAAATAAAAAAAATTCCTGCAATGAACAAATAAAAAAGTATTGTATCAAAATAAGTAAGACTTCAATGTACATAAAATGCATTTTATTAAAATACACGAGGAATAAACGTTTTTGATATTGAGGAATAAACGTTGATAAAACCAATGTTAACATAACTCAACAATAAGACAATTGGAGTCTTGTATAGGAGATTGGGAGGTCAAATCTTTCCTCGCACATGGTGAATAATATAAATAGTGTTTTGTCCACTTTGTTAAAAATAAAAAATCATAAATATTGTTTACAATTCAATTATTAGGTTTTGTTTTTTTTTTGTTTTTAATTCCAATCCTATTTTATTTCATATAAGGAATGTTTTAGTAACTTCCTTAAAATCAGAACTAACAGTTAGGAATAGTCCAAAACATACAATCATTTCATTATTTACAAGTCATTTATAATCACACATTTCATGCATCTATTTAATAACAAATTACGTTGATTTCTCTGTTGTAAAACTTCTGGATGCGGGAATCATTTATCCCATCTCCAACAGTGCGTGGGTGAGTACAACTCAAGTAGTCCCAAAGAAAGGAAGAATGACAGTGGTGAGAAATGAAAGGAATGAATTAATTCCAACCAGGACAGTTACAGGTTGGCGTGTCTACATTGATTACAGAAGGTTGAATGGTGCAACTCGAAAGGATCATTTTCCATTGCCGTTTATTGATCAGATGTTGGAACGATTGGCTGGGCATCATTTTTACTGTTTCCTTGATGGCATGTCAGGATACTTTCAAATCCCCATAGCTCCAGAAGATCAAGAGAAGACAACATTTACTTGCCCCTACGGTACTTTTGCTTATAGAAGAATGCCTTTTGGGTTGTGCAATGCACCAGTGACATTCCAACGACGCATGACTGCTATTTTTGATGATCTCCTAGAGGACATCATGGGATGTTCAAGGATGGCTTTTTAGTGTTTGGAGATTCCTTCGACATTTGCTTGAGAAACTTGGAGAAAGTGTTGACGAGATGTGAAGAGACAAATCTTGTTCTTAATTGGGAGAAGTGTCACTTTATGGTCCAAGAAGGCATTGTCCTTGGTCATAAGATTTCCCAAGTGGGAATGGAGGTAGACAAGGCAAAGATTGAAGTCATAGAAAAACTCCCTCCACCTACAAATGTGAAAAGAGTTCGAAGTTTCTTGGGGCATGCGGGTTTCTACAGAAGGTTCATCAAGGATTTTTCAAAGATCACTCAACCGTTGACAAAACTCCTTGAAAAGGATGCCCCCTTTGATTTCAGGAATGATTGTTTGATTGCTTTTAATTTGTTCAAAGAAAAATTAGTACAAGCATCGATTCTGATCATGCCAGATTGGAACGAACCCTTCGAGCTCATGTGCGATGCAAGTGATTATGCTATTGGGGCAATTTTGGGTCAGAGGAAAAGTAAACAGTTCCAACCGACTTATTATGCTAGCAAGACTCTTACGAGTGCTCAAGAGAACTGTATAACTACAGAAAAAGAATTGTTAGCAGTGGTGTTTGCTTTTGACAAGTTCAGGCCATACCTCATCTTATCTAGGGTCACTGTATTCACCGATCACTCGGCACTCCGTTATCTCATAAACAAGGCCAATGCTAAACCGAGGTTGATCCATTGGATCCTACTCTTGTAAGAGTTTGATATAGAGATAAAAGATAAGAGAGGGACCAAAAATGTGGTTGCAGACCATTTGTCTCAATTGTAGGGTTGTGAAGGTCAAGAGCCATCAAACAAAGAAATTAACAATTTCTTTCCCGAAGAGCATTTATATGCAGTCTAGAGTTTGGCATCAGAGGACACTCCATGGTTTGCGGATTTTGCAAACTACTTATCGGGGAAAGTGCTTAAGCAGGGTCTCACCTTCCAACAAAAGAAGAAGTTCTTCAGTGATTTAAAGAATTACTTTTGGGACGATCCATTCTTGTTCCGCATCTGTGCAGATCATGTGGTCCGAAGATGTGTATCAAGGGAAGAAGGTTGGGACATCCTTGTGCATTGTCACTCCGGGCCGGTTGGGGGGCATTATGCTTCAAGTAGAACTGCTGAATAGGCCTTGTCTGCCGGATTCTATTGGCCGACTTTGTTTCAAGATACACATCATTTTGTTCTTTGATGCGATGCTTGTCAAAGGGCCGAAAATCTATCGCGTCGGGATGAAATGCCTCAGAATCCGATGCAATTTTGCGAGGTGTTTGACGTATGGGGTATTGATTTCATAGGACAATTTCCAAAATCCAATGGTAATCAATATATTCTAGTGGCGGTTGATTATGTTTTTAAATGGGTGGAGTCTCAAGCTCTACCCACTAATGATGCCTGGAAAGTGGTAAAATTTTTGAAGAGGCTTTTCACTCGATTCGGAACCCCACAAATTATAATCAGTGATCGAGGAACTCATTTTTGTAACACTCAACTTGAAAAGGTGCTGAAGCGTTATGGAGTGCATCACCGTTATGGGTGGGTCATTGGGTTGATTAGATTTCCTCCCCAACTTTGTTGTCTCAACCAATGTTGTATGATCATAAATTGCACACAAAATTTTCTTGGACTGCCAAGGAAAAATTTTTGGTTAGGAATTGGCTAGTCCCAGCATATGTGGGTTGATGGATGCCTTTAGCTTACTACCCACATCTTCAAATACAATTCCTAGAATTTTTCTAGTGCACTTGACCAAAATGGACAGATTGGTTGAATGATCAATGTTGAGGCAAGTAGCTTCTTCAGTTGTCATTAGCTCAGTTTTTTCTACCTCCTCACATTTTTCTATGGCCATGGATTCTTCTATCCCCCTTTCTTCTTCCATAAAATCCTTAGGTGGAACTTCTACTGCTTGTTCATTGCTCTTTTTCTCTCATTAACTGTCTTGAGAAGTTCTACCACTTGTTCCTCAATTCTGTGAATATATGCTTGCACAATTGGCATGCTTGTTTCCAAAGCGTTTAAACGAGATTTCGTGATCCTCATGAACTTGGCTAAGACATCTTCAATGGTAAACGTCCTCTCAGTTAGTGGTGATCATTGTTGTTGGAACTTAAGTGGTTGTCGGGGTATTTGTAGCAATCTCTGTTGAGGGGGCACCCACTGTTGTCCACGGTGATGTGCCAAAAAATCCGGGTGCCCTCGCGAATATGGATTGTAGACATGTTGGAATTGATTGCTTTGGCTTGCTTTCCAGACCATGTATTCATTGATCTACCATTCTTGAAGACCCATTGCCCTGTGCATAAAAAAAAACTAAAAAAAAAATTAAGGTATAAAAGAACACAAGAATATTTATAAAAGAAAAGATAAATGACTAGAGTAGCAAGCTAGAAGTTTTCCTAGCATTCTTGGATGTCCCTGGCAATGGTGCCAAAAACTTGATGGGTGAGCGCACGACATACTAGAAAGCGAGCACACAACTCACCTCCCGCAAGTGCATGCATTGTCAAGTAATAAACCTCCCGCGCAAGCATGAGAGGATGGTATTCCCAAGGGCCCAAGATCTGCTATTACTTCCTACTAGGTATCACTATCTAGTCTACCAAACAAAGAGATTGTCGTTCCAAAACACAAATATGAAAATAAATATAATAAAGAACTATAAACAAAATGGACTAAGGCACACCATACAAGCAAGCTAAGGAGCAAGCAGCAATGAGAACTAGAGACCTCGGGCGAGGATCCCCACGGGAGAAGAACAAGTTAGGATGAATCTGGGAATTTAAGCACAAGGTTGGCTAGAGTTGGCCCGCTTGACTAGGATGTTGACTACCACGGAACCTCAGTATTGTAGCCCTAATCCAATACGGGTTCTTTCATCCGGAAGATACCTTTATGATGTCTTTGGGGAGAGGAAGTCTTGGTTAGGATAATTCTAATGATCGCTTTCGGCTAAAATTACCCAAACTTCACGGGGAGCTACCTGCACCCGAAACCTCTGATGTACCGGCACATTGAATTCCCCTTCAATCATTGTGCGACCTAATACATGCAAGCATCCTGCATTACATATACAATTTATGAATCAAAACCTACGGAATCCATCAAATGTAGGTTGAACATCAAAACAATAGATTGAAACCAACAAACATGCTAATATTCAATTAAAACTAACAATAATCAGGTAGCTTTAAGCACTGAGATGGGGCATAAAGTAACAGTGTGCCCCCTCCACAGGTTTCACATTTCATGACTAGTGTAACACTTGAACTTGCCCTTTCAACCCTTTCGGCCCTTTCGGACATAAGTAAACTAACTTGCCTTGCTAAAGCTTCATATTTGGCATCCCTAGCTACCTTATCCTTTATTTCATGGACCCCTCAAGTCTGGGTCAGCTTTGTTCTAGATCCCCAATGAGATTCATTCTTTGCCATGTTCTCAATTAGTTCTTTAGCTTCATCAGGATACTTGTTACTGAAGGAGCCACTGGCCGCGACATCAATAAGTTAACAGGTTTGATGATTCAACCCTTTGTACAATATCTGAATGTGTATCCAAGAAGCAAAGCCATGGTGTGGACCTTTCTATAAGAGATCTTTGAATCTCTCATGATCTTCATATAGTGTCTTAGAATCTCTCTAACTGAATCCTGAAATTTCTTGCCTCAGTCTTGCGGCTTTGCTTGGGGGAAAATACCTCCCAAGAGACTTTCTAACCATGTCTTCCCAAGTCTTGATGGAACCCAGAGCAAGTGATGTGAGCTATCTATAAGTGGTGCCCCATGAATTGAATGGGAATAAACGAAGTCTTACGGCATCATCAGAGACCTTGAATGTCGAGCACATCTGTAAGAATTGAGATAAATGCTCATTTGAATCCTCATCGGCCAAACCATCAAATTGAACTATATTTTGTATCATTCCTAGTGGTCTAGCCAGGTCAAAGTTGCCTGTACTAATAGCAGGTTCTTGCACACTAAGCTCACCCCCAGTGAATTGTGGTCTCTCATAATCTGATAGGGTTCTCCTTTCCTCTGCCATAGCAACTAAGATCTCTTTTTCTACTTTTTTCTACTTTGACAAATCTTAAGAATGAACTCTCCTGAACTTCTCTCAACTTCAAGGTGTATAGCATGCTCAATTTCTTTGTTCGGTTCTACCAACCCTATGTGATTTGCACAAGTTATACACGAAGTACCTTGCAAAGAGTAGAAAGGGTGAATTAGTTAATATGCACAAAGTGAAAAATAAAAACAAGGAAGAATAAATATTCACAAACAAAAATAAAAAGACTAGATCATTGAACCAAAATTTTTCCTAGTATTCTCGGCATGGTCTCCGGCAATGGTGCTAAAAGCTTGATGAGTTGTGAAATGACACTCTAAAAATAGAGCATAGGACTCCCCAGGTGCAAGTGCAAAGGTTGTCAAGTAATAACCTCTCCCACAAGTATGAGAGGATCATTTTCCTAAGGGCCCCTAGATCTACTATTACTTCTTTTTGGGAATCACTGTCTAGTTGATCGAAATGGAGTTATTGTTTGTGAAAATAAAAACTAAAGAAAATAAAGCATGCGAGTAAATAAAACAAGCTAAGCAACACAATCTCGAACAAATGCAAGGATGAAGAAACCAAGTGTGAAGAAAGGCCTCTGGTGAAAATTCCCAGGGGAGAAGAGAGTAAATACGGATCACAATGGAAACTTAAGCATAAGGTTGACCTGATTTTGGTCTGCTAGACTCGAATGTCAACTACTCTGGAACCTCCGTGGTGTAGCCCTAATCTAATATGGGTTTATCCATCTGGGAGATACCCCTACAATATCTTTGGGAATAGGGAGTCTTGGCTAGGATAATTCTAATTCTCGCTTTTGGCTAAAATTACAATAAACCTCGTGGGAAGCTATCAATACTCGGAACCTCCGGTGTATTGGTACAATGAATCCCCCTTCAATCATCATGCAATCTAATACAAGATAGCATCCCGCCAAACAAGTATTATTCAAAATCAATTTTACGGAATCCATCCATTGTAGAATGAACAAGAAAATGATACATTGAAACCAACAAAAAATCAAGCATTCAATTACTAAATATAAATGTCATCAATACAAAGTCTTCTCCCAAGTTTTACTGGAAGCTCAGTGGCCTTGGGACTCTAGTTCAACATGGCAAAATAAAAGAGTTTAAAATACATATAAAGCATGGCAATAATGATCAATGAACTCCCTTGAAATGTCAGCTAAAAGGTGGTGATATTAACTCATCGGATCTGCGCCGTTGAGTTCCTTGATGCTTTCCTGGATCCTCCTCTTCTTCTATACTTTAATTTCCCTCCAAAATGGCCTCCTTGAATGAGAATTTCATCTAGGGTTGCTTGTAGATGGATGGTCATAAAGCTCCCTCTCAAAACCTTAAGGATGGGTATATATACCCGTTCATGTGTGTAGGCAAGTATTAAGGCATAACCAAGGCCGCATCCCACTGTTTGGTCATCAAAATAAGTCATCACAAGCTTGTGCAGGCATGTGTGTGGCCGCACGAGAGCCCGGACAGGCTTGTGCCTACCTTGTGCAAGCCGTGCACCAGGCCGCACAGCTCACTAGTAGGGCTATGCGACCTATATGTAGCCCACACAGGATGTTGCACAACCCTCTGTTTGGGCCATGTGGGCTATACAGGGCCTGCACAAGGCCTTCTCGTGCTTAGAACTTGGTGAGGTTTGTTCGATTCACATCTAGAGCTTGTGCAATCTTTGTTTTTTCACTAATTCCCTATGAAATGACTCATAAAATACTTCTCCTAGCATATATGGCCTCCCCATGTCCTACGATGAAAGAAATAGATATAGTGCGCAAAAGAAAATCGACATTAACCAAAAAATGCATGATAGTGCAAAGAATCTATAAGTAAAACATGGTGTATTTAGACACTTATCAAATACCCCCAACCCCAACACTTGAGCGTTTGCTTGTCCCTAAGAAAAAAAATATGAAGAATAAGAGAAATTAATAAGTGTCTAAATACACAACCTCCAGCTTAGAAGTAAGTATACAATAGCAATGGTAAAACTCAAGACACTTCGCATCAACCATTTAAGAGAATTCATGCATTCAATGGTAATAGAATGATGTGTGTGTGTGATAAGTGCTAAAAAGACAATATTTTTTATATCATTTACACTACATCCAGCATGAAATTTGACATGTTTAGCACCTCATTAGTATGAAATTTCATTCTTTTGTTCACCATGACCTTTATTTCTGCTTTAAGGAAAACGAAAGTTAATTTGGGGCATTTTAAAGCAAAATAAACCAAGTTACTGAATGAAGGCTTCACCATGGCTCACAAAGGGTGTGGTGGCAAGTTACCATGGCCATTGTCTACACTTACTACTACCATTATCAAGCTGTGGCAGCATGGAACCATTGGAAGTAACACAGAAGCCACAATATCCTCACAACGGCCATTGTGAGGGCACATCAAGACCGTGATCTAGCCACATAACACCCAAAAAGCCATGCCAGGATGTGACTTGGAGCCTAAGCAATAACTTACTCACCATGGGTATCATAACGCTCGTGATGAGGCCGTGATAGACTAGACTCTATAAATACCCTAAGTTTCTCTAAAATTGGAGATATTCTTTTTGTTGAATAAGGTAGGCCAGCCAGAGTTCTAGAGATCTGAGTGGCTGGAGATGAGTTTTCTTTCATATTCCATCAGATTCCAGAGAGTTTCTTAAGATGAAGTCAACGATCATCATTAGAGGAGGGCGCTCATGATAGGTGACGAGTGCATTTTATATAGATATTTTATATACCCTATTGTGTGTTTTACTTATTCTTTTAGTATATTTTGGTTATAGATAGATGCTACTTAGGGTATGTTTGCTAATTATTGCAAGTAATTGGATTTAGACCAAAAGGAATGAATAGAGATAAATTATGATGCAAAACAACGTTGGAATACAATTTTCAGGACAAGCATGGTCTAAAGCACACCCGTGCTTGGAAACATGGTCAGAAGTACAGGCGTGCTGAGCCCATGCATTTTACTGGAAAATCCTCCCCAAGGGAAGCATGGTAGTGTAGCACAATTACTATAACACTGGTACTGTAGCATGGTTTCACTGCTCTTGGCACGGGCGTGCTCAAGCTAGTGTTTTCTACTAGGATTTCACCAAAACTGATTTCCAGAATGTGGGAAAGAGCACGGTCATGAGCATGGCCTCGAGCACGGCTGTGCTTGCCTTGGGAATGCCTTTTTAAGCCCCAAAGTTAGGTTTTCAAGGGGAATTTTGGCTAGGTTTCTTCCAAATCTGAGGGAAGATGGTGGCAAAGCTTTATTATTGATGGATTGGGTAGATCTGAGGCACTAGGACACCAAGTAGTCTGTGAGACTTCATCAGAGCACTGTCAGAGTTGTTTGTGAAGCAAGAAAGGTGGTTTTTTTATGATTTCATTATCTTTTGTTTCCTTTACTCTTTCATGTGTTTGTATAACTATGAGGGGCCAACTATCTTGTGGTAGCTCGGATTATTAACCTTGACTTTTAATGTTTTGATTTTAGTGATATTGATTATTGAGTTTCCTTGTGGTCTCCCTTTTGTTCATATTGTTTATTCATCTTTGTGTTAATTGCCTTATTATGGGGTTATTGTTAACTTTACATGGGGATTACCGATAGTCACGTGGGTGTTGATTTTTCATTGCTAGTTCCTAGTCGTTGTAATTGTAATTAAGTTGCTAGTTAACACTAGATTATCTTTCCTCTGTCTAGAGGATAGACTCGATTCATCAAGCTAGGGCATACATTAGGGAAGGGTTTGAGTCCGCTTCAAGCCATGAGTGAGGACATACATTATCAAACCCTTCATAGGTGGCCACCACAGTCCAAGAAGAAACTCATGAATCATTGCTTAGTCATTGCATTTGTCGAGGGGATTAGTCCGAGTACTACTTTATCTCAGTAATTCTCACCTAGGTCACCTCCAGTCCTATATTTACCTTAGCTGAGTCTTAGTTCAATTTCACTCTTGAAACCCTTTTTATTCCACTAGATATTAAACTACCTGACCCATTCACGAGTACTGAAAGCTTACCAGTTCTTGTGGATTTGACTACCTGACCCATTCGGATACGCTTTAACTACTTGTACGACCTATGCACTTGCAGATATGCAAAAGGCGTATCAATAGGCGTCATCTAGTCAAACTTGGGATCCTCTCACCCTCAACCTTTGGAGACCTATTCGAGGGAGTTAGTTTAGGAATACTTTGAATGAATATATATATATATATATATATATATATATATATATATATATATTCTTTCTTTGGTCTTGTGGCTCTCTCATACTTTAATGCTTTATTTTTATGATCTATAGGAACCTAATTTGAGGGGAATTGTATGTCCTGGTCCTCTGACTATCATTCATGAATCTTGATTGTTTAATTCAATAAATCTATCTAGTCTATGAGATAAATCCCATGTGATTGATATTCTTGTTAATGTGGATGAGGAAGCTATGCCCCGATGTTAAGAACACATATGCCATGATAGATCTATGCATGCACTAAGAAATTAGGTATAGCTAGGTTTCCGGATTAGGGATTGATTGCCCTTTAGGCTTAGGATTTGATTTGCTCCTTCTCATGGAATTCTTGTACTTAAGGCAAACATAGGAGGCTAAGGTAGGGGAGATTCCATCTTAAGTTTCTAGTGATTTAGACCTAGTCACCAAAGATTGTGGTTAGTAGGCCTTTGAATTCCCCCTGTCCAATTCTATAATATGATTGTCACATTGAACGCCTATCATAATTAACAATCAAGATAACTATCATACAACCTCCTAACTCCTTTCTAATTGTGCTTAACGATTCTCCAATTGTATTATGTAATAATTTTGTAGAAGTAGACTAAAGAAAGAGCATAAACATTTAGGCTATTGATTAAGTGAAAATGAAGTAATAGAAATCTCTCGCCATTCCTGGAGAAACACGACCCGCGTGCTCACCCATGAGGTATTACTTGACGACCCTAGAGGTCCATCAAGTTTTTGGCGCAAATTGCCAGGGAGCGCTTAGTCAAGAGATTGTAGGAAACTTGTAGCTTAGTGTTTTAGCCATTTATTCTTATTGTGTTGTTTTATTTATATTCATACAACCTTAAAGACTTATTGCCACCACTCTTTTCTATAGGAGACTATTCATGACTAGAGCTAATCCCACTGATCTAGCAGAAGGAGACAATAAACCAGAGAAAACCCTAACGTTGTTAAGAAGACTTCATAAGAGGGCAATTGTGGAAGCAGGTAGTGGTAACGCAGAATCTGCTACCATGGCTGGACCAAGAAAAACACTGTCAGAGTATAAGAGGCCACAGTTCTTAGGAGAAGAGTTCAGTGTGCAAGCCCCAGCTGTGGCGACTAACAACTTTGAAATCAAAGCTAGCACTATTGGGATGATTCAGAACTCCTGTCAGTTTCATAGCCTAGTAGATAAAAACACAAATGCCCATCTCTCAAAATTTCTGTAGATCTGTTTGACATTCAAGATGAGTACAGTTACAAGTGATGCAATCTAATTGTGACTCTTTCCTTTCAGTTTGAGAGGTTCGGTGTACCGGTGGCTTACTTCTCTAGCACAATGTTCTATCAAGACATGGAACAACTTGGTGAAAAAATTCCTTGGACGTTACTTTCCACCAAGCAAGGTAGCAAAGATCAGACAGGAGATCTCAGTATTTAAGCAAGGAGAGTCTAAAACATTGTTTGAAGCACATGAATGATTCAAGGGGTAAGAGATCTCAGTGTTTAAGTAAGGAGAGTCTGGGATTTGGGGGTTGTGCGGCTCCTTCTTGTGCTTGGAACTTGGTGAGGTTCATTCGGTTCATGTCTAAAGCTCATGCAATCTTTATTTCTTCGCTAATTCTCTCTGAAATGACTCATAAAAGACTCCTCATTATATAAATGGCCTCCCAATATCTAGTGATGACATAAATAGATAAAGTGAGTAAAAGGACATTGACATTAACTAAAAAATGCATGATAGTGCAAAGAATCTATAAGTAAAGCATGGTGTATTTAGACACTTCTTAAATTTCTCCAAGTTATTCATCATAAAGCAAGAAAAGAGAGCAAAAATCAAACTTCCAAGTTCAATCACAACCCTAGATTTGTCATCCTAACCCAAAACCAAGAAGAATAAGGAAAGAAAGAAGAAGAAAGTGTTTACCTCTAGATCCAAAAAAAGAAGAAGATATGGCTTCAATCCATATAGAAAAAGACGATCATCCAAAGCCTTCTACTTCTCCAAGAGATAACAAAGAGAATGAGATCAAGAAGAGGGAAGAAAGGGAAAAGGATTAGGTTTTACAAAGACTCATAAAACCCTTAAATCGAGGCTAGAAAATTCAAAGCACTAGCGTGCTTAACCTGTGAACTGTTATAGTAACTTTGCTATTGTGATGTGCTACAGTAAAGAGCACGCTTGCACTTCTCCAGGAAAGTACTGGTGTGCTTCACCTCATGCAAATCTCTGGAATTTCAAAAAATACTCAACAAAGATAGGGGCCTCCCAGCAAGGGTGTGCTCTCCGAACCATGGGCGTGCTTCAGGGTGTGCTTATTGCGGTTTGGCCAATTTTTCTCCAAAACTAAGCCAAACACTATCCAATAAAATGCACAGGCATAAACACGGGTGTGCTTATGTTTTAAGACTGAAAAACAACCAAAATGATCAATCCACCCTTGCAAACTCTCCCAGTTAAACCAAACACTTCCGGAAACACTCAGAAAAGATGATATAAACAAAGAAAAGGTCACTAATACTACAGTCTTATGACACCCTTGTGCCTTTCTAAAGAATAGGTATAGTGTACCATCCACAAGGGCACCCATACGGGTGTGTGGGACATCCACACGACCATATGGCACCCTATTTTTCTTTCTGTCAAATTACTACAGTACTGTGCTATAGTAATAATGCTACATTAATAATTCTACAGTAATAACATTTAACACCAAAAAGAACAAGGATACTCACATGAGGGTGTGAATGCCGATGTGTATTTTGGGTCATATATTATGCAAAAAACACATAAATGACTAAACTACTCAAACTACACTACGACACACACCCAAAGCACAAAAACAAGCTCGGACAAAAGGTACATGGAACAACATACATGGGTAAGATACACGCCCATGTACTTGTCCATGTACTGGTCAAATTCCTGGAGGTTGATTTGCTTAAAATGAGTGTGCATGCAAGTGTACACGTCAATCGAAGTAATACATACAAATAGCAAGGTCGAATCCACAGAGACTAGATAATATAAGTATTTCCTCTATCTTTGCTAGCTAACCAAATAACAAAGATCAATTCCAAATTTAATAGAAAAAATATAAAAAAGACAAAGAACCAAATCAGAGGAAATAAGAGATTAGAAACGATGGATAAAACCGTGCCCGAATTGACTTCACCTAGGAATCTAATGATTAGGATGGTTGCAAATCAATAGAGATTAAACCTCGGCTACACGGATTGAAGGAAATCAATGTTACACCAAGTCTTTTCTCAAGACTCCCTAGTATCTTATCCTATGCTAAAGGTGGAAGTGAATCTCTCCTATTTCTACCCTCGCACGATTGCAATGAGCTCTAGGATTTTCATGTCAAGAATCGGAGGAAACTACCAAAATTATAATTGAAAGGTACATGGCATCCTAATGATCACTAGCAAGAATCAATGATCACAAGGATACCTTGATACACAAGTGAAATCAATTTGGTAAAGCCTCTCCTGATAAGCAAAACCAATAGAGAATACAAGGATGAATCTGGAAGTGGAAGGCAATCAATATTAAAAAGGAATTAAAAGATAAGAATATTCCCAAGCTACATCAATCCCGGCACTCAAGGAAGTTAGCCTTCCATAAGGCCCAAGTTCATCATTACAAGTTAAAAAAAATCACAATCTCTAAAACCCTAAGCATGTAAGGAAAACCCCCTCTCAACATCATATGGTTGGAGATGATGTGAGCCGCTATCATCGCCAATGGATTGTCACTCCCGGTGACTCCTTCAAACTCCTCCTTCAACCCTTCCAAGCTCTCTTCAACCATAGCCAATAGTCTTGACACACCCTTTGTGTATGTCTGCAAGTGAATAAAGTGTATCCACTTGGTAGGGTAGTCGAATTCACAGTGAACGAAAGTATTAGTAGTAGCTACTTCTAAGTTATCTGGTCAAATGGTTAAAAGTATGATGAAATGAACTAAATCACGGAGAAATTAATGTCACAAACAAGTAACCAAAATATAAAATGAAAGTATGATGAAATAAACTAAATCACGGAGAAATTAATGAAGATGAGACATTCTGGCGATGCTCCCTTTAGGATTCAATAATAAGCACAAGATTCACAAAGTGTTCCTAAACCGAGTTAATTAAGCCATGGAAATTCAAAGATAATCGGTCCCTGTCTCCAGATCACTGATACTACCCTACGAGGTCTTGTGGAGAAATCACTCAATCTTAACACCTCATACCACATATGATCGCAAAATACTCTAGGGATTCCAAAGGGTGTATCCGATTCCTAAAGATAGACCTACACCTACCCCTACTTCTAGGTGAAAGGTACCTAACCCCCTACAAGATCCTGGTGGAGACCTCTCTTAATCTTGACACCTCACACCTCATATGGTTGCTTAGATTTTAGGGAATATAGAGATAGAATACACCAATCGGAGGGGAAAGGAGACACTCCACTACCTCATGACTCACCCTCTCAACCCTCTCTAATACTGAGATTCTAACCCTAATGGAGACCTCTCCCTCACCAAGGTGAATGAATCAATGCAAACACATCAATCAAAAGACCAATTAAGCAAGCAAGCATTAAGAACACAAGATTAAAACTAGATTAAACTCAGATTGAATGGACAACACAATGTAAAACAAAAGAAAAATAGAATCCTAGGGTTCACATACCCAAATAAGCACTAGGATTTTAGCCCTCCATGGAGCAAGTTACAAAACAAAGAATAAAGGAAAATAAATCTATAAATGCCATGGAAAACCCCTTTTAATTCATGATGATGGCCTTGATGGGTAGTCTCAACGTCTTGAAGGACTACTCTCCGAAGCTAGGGTCGCCAGTGGCTTCCTCGATGCTATGACAAAGGGAAAATCAATCAAAGTTGATAAAGAGATGTGCCCAAAGCCACAAAGACCTCCTATTCAAAACCTAGCCACTTTGCTTCTCCAAAACTGTGAAAAAAGTCTCCAAAAAATAGGGCAAAACCGTCTTTCTTAAAGCCCGAAACGTGCCTATCATGTGCCTCCATGCGACCCTGTGAGCCTCCACCCGCCTGGGTGGGCTACAGATTTGCCCATGAGACTTGGTGGAATTTTCACACATTCGTCTAGTAGGTTATAAGGTTTCTTGTCAAATAATCATCATTGGGAGAGCTTTTGAAATTTTCACATAAGTCGAGACACGGGAATGTGGTTGCCTTTGTGCCCTTCCACTTTGAAATCTAACTTACATTCTCTTGGAAGTCGGCACACACTCCTATGTAAAAGCTCCGCTTGTGTCTTGACCCTTGTAATGCATAAAAGACTCCCATATTGTACCTTCATTACCTATCTTTGCTTCATTTTCCTCTCTAAAAGCTTTCACATCTTTATTTGCACAAAAGAACACCAAATACAATTTATGAGACATAAAACATAATAAAAATGATGCTCAATGCATGTAGAATATATAAATAAATATGTTCACTCGAACACTTATCACGTCTCGAGATCCTTTCCCCCAAATTTGGCCAAAATCGGATGGCCTAAAACCCTTGCAATCTTCTATTTATAATTATAAGAACTCGACCAGTACATGGGCAAGTACACGGGTGTGTATCTTGTCCTGTGTAGCTCCCAGGAAAACCCAAAGTCTACTAATCCTAATGTACATGGTTGAATGTATACGGCCGTGCACTTCTTCATCTGGTTGTATAACTCTCAGGTCTTCGCTTCTCTATTGCTCTCGAGTTGCAAGGCCATGTATCAATCTTCTACCTGTGTTCTTCTCTTGGATATGCTCTACAACTCCTCAAATGTGCACATGCATGTTTTTCATTTACACGACCGAGCTCTCCTCAGTAGGAGAGTAATAGGGAAGTCGGTGGTTGATCACATGATGCTCATGTGATTTTCTGAGTGGTGCTCTACTGAAGTGTACAATGGCAAGTACACCGGCATGTACCCTGACCGTGTGTCTCACTGTTTGATAATTTTGACACTGATTTACTCCTGATTTTCTTTCTTTGGATTTTGTTATGCTTTTTTTAACATGTGATACAAAATGAAACAACCAAGTACCAATTATCCACAAAAATATTCTCTTTAGGGTTCATTAAGTGTTGAATAAGTTCAGCAAAATATGAATAAAATAGCACTTATCAGAGATATAAATAGAAGTTTGGGAAAGTGATTGGTATCCAACTTTTGACCTAATTTATGGGGGAAAAGAACCAAGGACTAATAGCTACGGTATGGAGGAGATCAAATGCGGCAAAGAGGAGATTGAAGGAGTTGCCAGAGTGAAGATCCATGGGTGACGATATCGGCTCACATCTATTCCAATATTGATGACATTGAGAGGGGGCTTTACTTTCCATGGGTAGGGTTTTAGAGTTTTATGTTAATTGATTAGAGATGAACATTTGCCCCATGGAAGGCTAACTTCCTTGGGTATCCGGATTAATGTAGTTTGGCAATAACCTTAATTTGATATTGTTTATTAATATAGATTGCCATTAGCTTTTCAAGTTCATCTATGTTCTATATTGTTGATTTAGCATAATGAGAGTGAATGTTTCATATTTATTTCATGATTAAGATCTAGAGATTCATTACGAGTGATCATCCCTAGATGAAGGGAATTAGGAGTGTGTGCTAGAGATAGACCACTTTCTGATAATCTGAATTGGGATCACATAGCGAGAACTCCAATTTCTCATAGGGATTTTCTAAATCTTTATGCAATTGTGCAAAAGTAGGATTATAAGAGATTCATTCCTACCATAACATGGGATTATGAACCAAGGAGTTTTGAGAGAGCACTTGGTATATTTTTGAAATCCCTAAGTCAGATAAAGTTAGAGCTTAACTATATTGAATTACAATTACATTAATTCCTAATTTCCTAAATGGAATCATATCCGGGCACTGTCTTCAACCATTGCTTCTAGTTCTTATCACCTTTGATTTGGTCTTTTATTTATTTTATTATATTTTTTTTTTGTCTTTTTAGATTGACTTTCGATCGTTGACTACTAGTTAGCTAACAAAGATAAGATTAGTATTAGTACTATATAGTCCTTGTGGATTCAACTTTGCTACTATTCATGTTATTACTTTGACTTGCACACACATTTGTGTGCGTCTCATATCAAATTTCCTCTATCACGAAATGTTTCTCAAGAGATGAAAGATCCATTCTCTCTTTGTGAGTGAATAGAGCTTTCCAATAATTAAGGAAGTGGTAGGGTCTCGGGGAATCGAGGAGAAAGCGAAAGTGATCTAAGAAGATCTTACCTAGTTCTTGGTCCCCTTCAACCCATACCCACTACGGCTAATACGAGGTATACAATTCTTGTTACACCTGCCATTAGCCACTAGGTAAAAGAATATTGTGTTGAAATCCCCTTCTTTAAGCCACTTAATTCTAGAGCGTTGTTTCCAGTAGATTTTCCCTTGCCGTTAAAAGGAATGTAACTCCAACCATATTTGGGAAACACGTTGACACACGATGTTGGAAAGGGGTCAGTTTTCACTATTGGTGTCCAGGGAATCTAGTTCCAAAGTAAAGATCTCTTATGCATTTTACAATGCCTGCCTTTCAAGTGGATAAGTTTCTTAGAGAGAATAAAGGTACCACTTTCCTCTGGGTTAATTTCAAGCCACCAATCCTGGATTGAGGCTCCTAGTTACTCATTTGAGTACCAGGATTTCTCAAAGCGAAAGACTCTAAATCGTGAAGAATGTGTACCAAAATCCAGGCAAAGAGGAGTATGATCATATCCAAATCTAGGAAGGGCGAATTGACTTGTCCTTGGAAAGACAGAGGACCAGATGTGGTAAAGTTAAAAACAATCTAAGCATATCCGCAGTGGATCCAATTGACCATTAATCCATGTGTAACCTCGACCATGGAGAAGGCGGGATGAATATTCAATATTCATCATGCCTTGTTAATGTTGATTTCATTGATAAAATCAACCTTTTTTCCCTATGTATTTTAAAATATTTTTAAAATAATATCAATATCAAAAATTGAATCAGTAAAATGTTATTAACAAAAATGAAAAGCTTATATAGACTTCTTATTTATAGGTAAACTTTTTATGTTAATAATTTAAGAATTTACATAAATATGTTTTAATATATTATAAGATAAAAGAACTCACCTCAATTGTTTGAAAATTTACTTTATAACATTGGAATAATAATAATGATAAAATTTATTTATAATATACGATGAGATAAAATTAGCTATTTCCATTTCCGCCATATTCAGACAGGGTAACGGTTGCCGTTTATACACTGTGTTTGACACGCGCGCACACACACACACTCTCTCTCTCTCTCTCTCTCTCTCTCTCTCTCTCTCTATATATATATATATATATATATATATATATATACCCTTTGAAAAGCTGGTGACCTTCAAAGTCGGGCGTCTCTCTTGTTTTCCATTCCAGGGACAAGGCAAGCCTTCTCGCCGGCTAAACAAGAAACACCTCCAGCTTCTCAGACACCAGCCTCGATCTTCTCGCCGGCGAAACAAGAAGCACCTCCAGCTTCTCAGACGCCAGCCTCGATCTTCTCGCCCGCAAGAGCTCTACAGCATCCTTCTTGCTGGTCCAGTGCGCCAGGTCTCATCTCTTTTCCTCTTCTTTTATCTCCCTCTATTTCTTGATGTACTCTTCAATGGTTTAAAATGTAGCAACGCGATCGAGATGCCTCTTTATGTTTGTAAAATTTGAAACGTTTAGCACGGTTTTAGTGTTTTGATAATTTCTGTTTGAGCACACTATGATTGATTAATGGCGTCAAATCTTCATTAGACCGTGTTTCTTAATCAAAAAGACTACTTTGAAAGGAAACACTCATATGTTTTTTATCACTGGCGGTGTTTAATTTGAATGCATACATGTTCTTGGAACAACCTGTGGTTCACTAGTGCATCAGACCGTGTTGGTTTCTTTTACATCCCGTGTTATGTTGTTTTGTGCTGAACATCACTGATTTTATTGTATCTTGTACAGTTACAATGCCGAGAAACACTATCGCAAGCAGACATGCTAAGAGACCAACAGAGGAGGGACAGAGCTCCCTAGCTGTGACAGCCCCCTTTGCTGATACTGAAGATTCTAAAGACGAGCATTTCAGGAGATTTAGAGTTTCTACAGTTGTCAATGATGACGTTCTCACAGAGGTCTTGTCCTGGGTTCCAGCCAAGGCAATGGTCAGACTACAGCATTGCAACAAGGTCATGGCCAGGCTGATTAGAGATCCCTTCGTCCAAGGCCTTCACATGAATCGAGTCAACCAAGGACTCGCCATTATAAATTTGAAGTCTCCCGTATTTGATGCAATCGCTCTGGACAAGGCCTTCGGTCTTCCAGCTGAGGCGCAAAAATTTATGAAAGAAGACGTCAGAGAAAAATTGGAGTGTCAAGACGGCCTAATCGTATATTGGAGTAATTCTGGTGACCTCAGGGTATTAAACCCGCTTACTAAAAGGTTCTCTATTATTTCCACGCCTCTAGGACTTCGCCATGGCGGGAACAAGAAACTGGCTGTATGTTTGCGGGCTATTAATGGTAAAGACTATGAAATAATTTCTGTGGTCTCAGATCACAGAATTGTAGAAGAACGTCCAAAGCTAGCTTTGGAGGTTTGGCGTTACTCCACACACAAATGGGAGCACATTGCGAGATTTGATTCTATTAGCTTTGACATCTCAATGCGAAATGCAGTAGTTGTGAATGGAGTGTTATATTGGCTAGCTTTTTGTGAAGAACGAAAACTGATTTCATTTGACATAAATACGAAGATACAGCAATATGTGCCTTTCCCCGAAAATGTCTCAAGTGAAATTTCTGTTTCTACACAGGTCGCAATCTCTCCTTGGCCCAATGAAACACTGGCGCTTATCGAAAACAAGAGAACTGGACGCATAATGAATATTTGGGTCAGGAAGGGTACTGCCTCTGCAGAGTCTCACTGGGTTCATGTTGAATGCATCAATCTGAAGATTGGAAATGAGGAAGCATGCTTTCATGCTTTACTTTTTGATAAGGCAGTTATTATGTCAATTCAAAAGAAGATTTACAAATTTACTTTTAAGGGAGAGGCATTGGAGGAGCTTGGACAATTTAGAAGTACTGAATTAAGTATGGTAAAAAAATATGTCGGCACATTTCTCTCAACTGGAAACAATGAACACCGTTTTTGATGTATAGAAAATACATGACAGTCATGACAGTATTTTTGTTGAATGAGGACATATAGTACAAAAATGTTCTATCTTTTTCATTCTCTATGGTTTTTTTGTTGAATAGAAATGCCTGACAGTATTTTTGTTGAATGAGGACATATAGTAGAAAACATGTTCTTTTTCATTCTCTATGGTTTTTTTTTTAATAGAAAATGCATGACAGTATTTTGTTGAATGAGGACATATAGTAAAAGCACCTGTTTGAGAACATAAAAAGTGTTGTAAATACCCCCGATTATAACAATAGACAAAACTTTCATGTCAGGCCCATGTTTCATGTTTCACATACGGCAAATTTCTCATTAGTCACACCCTTTTTTTTATTTGGAAGGCCATTTTCTTTGTTTGTAAACTGGACAAAATTCGAGCTAAAGAAAGATTAATTGACATCAAATATAAACTTGCTAGAGTACACCATGCAATGGGAAGAAGTCACTTAGACAACTGCTTAATTAATGTCTGATAAAAGTTATCATATGCTTATGAAATTTGTTTTAAATTAAAACTTCTCTAAACAATGTACCTGCAGTACTTTGGTTTACTTATTTTGCTGTGGTGTATGATCTGACTAATTGTTACTGGATTGGTGAAGTTGTTTGGAGACAAGCACCGGAATGTTGTACATTTATATGAAAGAGATTGCAGTGTGCAAAGAAGACACCAAAAGATAATTGAAGAGGCTCGAGCAGTAAAGATAATGGTTTCTGTTGCTCGTTTGTTAATATTTTTCAATTGTGATAATTTTAATCATTCCTTGTGCAGCCAAATGTAGTTAAGGAGTTCCGCTCTTACTTGGGTGAAGATGCTGTCTCTGCTATAAGTGTCTAGAGATGCTATCTATGTATTAGTTTATTTCATGCTGTTGGACTAAATTCAGAGTTTTTCTTTATCTATTACATTAAATCACCTCCTAGTTGTAATATTCAGTCCCATTTTACTCAAATTATTGATTATTTATTATATTAGTTCCTAATATCTAGAACTTCACAAGTAATAGAATTGTCAGGTGATTTCCTTTTGCTTTTCATGATGATTTGCCTTACATGTTGGATCATTTCTTTTCTTTATCTGCATAAATTAGGCATTTTTTTACTTCATAGAAGTTAAAAAGAGAAGTTTTGCTTGCTTTTTTTATATGCATATATTTAAAATTATGTCACCTGTGATACTTCTCTCAGTTCTCTGCTTTTTCATTGATTCTCTTTTCTCTCTCAAGATGGTGGACATTATTTCCTGACCACATTAGAGTTTATCCGTGTGGTGCAAACTAAACTTTAAACGCATATGTTGATTTGGGAAGCAATCAATCAATCTCAGAATTAACTTGGAATTAATCTATTATTTAAACAACTGAAACTGTTTTGTCCTTTTCTAGTTGGTCCAATCAAAGTTCAATCCCATTCCCATGTAGTTGGTCCTAATTTCTGATTTATGTATCAAACTTAACTTAAAAATATGGATGGCCTATTAACATGCTACATTGCATGATCTCTTAAGCATAACATGACTTTTAATATTAATATTTGCAACACGGAATATAGAACAATAGACAACATCTCATAAGGTATTTGAAATGCCTTCTAGTTGTGATAACTCTTGATTTGTTTGTTGCAACTCTCATTTCACATACTATTGTTTTCCTGATAACACTTGGTAGTTTACCGCACTGGAACTCCGGAATTTATAATGGACACAACCTCAGGCCAATTCCATTTCATCGAGATGAATACACGTCTGCTGGTTTTTCTCGTATTCTGTATCAATTGAGACTTTTCAAGTCGTAAATTATTGAAAACAAAATTAATTGAAAAGTGAAATTTGAACATTGTGTTGACTGTAGATATTTAGCTTGTATATTTGGTTAATAGTGTTCTCTACTGCATGATGGACCTGATAATTAGTGAAAACTGTTGTGTATGGAAACTGTTGTGCATGAATTGAGATCACTGGATCCTGCCATAGTAAACTTACCAGATATGCCAGTTTCAACTCTGTTTATGATAACAATCTCAGATCATGTGCCATTGCCAATTCTGAACACGTTTTTCCATTTTTGGATCTTACTGGTAATTTCATTGGATATAGATTCTCAGATTGCACCCTGAAATTCTGAGGTGTATTGCTTCCATATTTTCAGGTTTTTGTCGGCTATTGCATCAATAAGTATTATCAGATTGATCACCATTCATTTTTGTTAATCAAGTGTTCCAAAAATATGTATAAAACATTAATTTCTAATTTTAATGTGATGTTTGAAGGTTGAACATCCAGTAACTGAGATTATTGTTGGTCAAGATCTTGTGGAATGGCAGATTCTTGTTGCGAATGGAGAACCCCTTCCTTTGACACAATCAGAAATTCCTTTGGGAGGTAAATTTTGAGTAGGATGATTGCCAAACACTTATGTGATGGAAGTTCTTTGGCAAAACTTAATGCATGCCCTTGTACTTTTGTCCTTGCTCTGTGTTTTCCATTTTTTAGTCCTCTATTTGGTTCTTTCTTCTTCTTTTTCTAGAACTATAACATGCAAGTATCTTGCAAATCATAATTCAAGTTTAGCTTTCCCACATACATCTGTTGAACAAGTCAAACACCTATCTTGGAGTTGTCTGCTAGCCTAATGTTGTTCATTTTCGAAATACCTTCTCTCTCTTTGTTTCACATTTGATGCCAAGTTTTAACCTTTATCTTTCACAGTTGCTAAGGTTAGTTACACAGATAGCTTTCGTATCTTACACCTAATAAAAATTCTATAGAATAAACAATCAAACTTGGTTTACCTTTCCAAAAGTTTCTGCTTGTAAAATAATCAACAAGATTGAGCCTAATTGTCACGCCCGACGCACAGGCCCCACATGTGACATACCGCCACGGCAACCCAGGGAAGGTCAAAGACCTGCCTCAACCCTAGATTGCCGTAAGGCTAACATGTTCCTTGTACAAAACTCACTAGAATAACTAGGAAAACTCAACAATAATCTGAATGTAACAATTCTCTACACAAGACTAACTTGATTATTTTAAAGATAGGAGACATAATGCCCACACTTCAGAATACAAAATTTTACTACAAAACAAACGCTGAGTATGGTTTCTCATGCAACACTTAGACCACAACTAATACAAGGGTTCCTAAGATATAGAAATGAGTACACAAAATCATCCTAGGAAGTGGCCAAAGCACACAATGCAGCTAAGGTTAGTGCAGCCTTAGTTGCTGCATGTATTTGTGATAGGGAGTACATTACTTCAAAGGAGCTCTTCCCAGGTATTTGATTCTGTGAAAAATATGCTTGCTGTTCTGCAGTGATAGGCATCTTCTTGTATTAGTTTTATACACTTATGTACTCAGCATGCACAAGTGGGGACAGATTACTTTCACTGTGGTATACAAATCCCCCTTTCAGGATGCATCACCCTGCCAAGTGTACAGTGGAACTTGAGTGGGATAAAGAACAGATAGATGACAACCAGGAAGTATTCAAATTCATTATCACCTATCAATTAGATGGAAGTTATTTAATTGAGGTAATGATAACAACCCAAAAGCAAGGCGCTGATGCATCTTTCTTCTTGAAATTTGATTTTTGTTTGTTCTTTGATTTATGTATTAAAAATTACTGTGGTGGTGTGAGAAGGCTTGCTTATAAATGTCTGGTATATGGTGAGGAACATAATATTGTGATCAAAATTGATAACTGTAGTTAGTTGTTAGGGTGCATGAATTACATTTCAGTAGTTTTGGGGTGTCTGGTGGTTGATGGGGTTTCAACTGAGATCATCCATGACTTATTTTTATTTCTTGTTATGGTGGCTCTATAAAGCAATGAAAGTAAAATGTCTATAATTGTTCTTGAAAGTCTTTTTCTGGAAATGTATTGGAAGAATTGAAGTTTTTAGGCTTCGTTTGGTTGGGAAATTGCAAACACCCGTATAAAGAATTGGAACAACAATAATGTTACTTGATAAGAAATAATGAAATATTAGTGAGAGATATTACCCACCTAACCTGTACTATTTTCATACCTGGAATAGTGAGAATAATTAGATTTGAGCAGAATAACCATTCTTCCTATTCTCATGGGCATCAATTAAGCATTTGGCTGGCATAATTAGCCAGCGTTGTTTCTCAACCAAATGGTTTCTCAAGCATTGTCTGGAATTTCTTGTAAACTCAGTACATTTAACATGTCTTATGTTTTACGCAGTTGATGCAACGTATGTGTCTTATTACCTCATTTTAATAATAGCAGACTGAGGATGGCAATTCCTGTGGTTGGGAGATCAAGGTTGTACATTTAGGAAACAATGAGTTCAGAGTTGATGTGGATGGACGACATACTCATGTTACTTTGGCACTCTACTCCCAGGTCTCTTTCCTAGATAATTTTTGACTAATTTAGAAGCTTTATATCTTCATAAATTGTTATCAAATTATAAAAAAGAAGTATATGTCGTACATCTTCTGTGAACTATGTGTTGCCTAATTGCCAGGATAGTATGAGGCACTTGCATATTTTGCATGATGAACATCACCACCATTATAGACAAATTATTAAAGCTTGAACGGGGAAAAGATGATGGGTCCCAGCATAAATTCAGATTTGAGGTTTCATCTCACCCAAAAGGCAGTGTTTTGGCCCCTATGGCAGGTCTGGTGGTTAAAGTTTTGGTGGAGAATGGTGCTTCTGTGGAAGGAGGCCAGCCTGTCTTAGTATTAGAAGCTATGAAGATGGAGGTTCAGAGGAGCAATGCTTTGCTTTCTTGCTGTTCTTTAAACTTTTTAATTTTTTTTTCAAGAGGTTATTTTTCTAACTACTGTTTTTACTTTTTATCTTTCAGCATGTTGTCAAATCACCCCATGCTGGATACGTAGATGGGCTCCAAGTAGCTGTTGGCCAACTGGTTAATGATAACAGTGTTCTTTTCATGATCAAGGTATCCATGCCATTCTATTTCTTATTTTCTGAAATTCTAACAACTTGAGGAACCCATTTCTTTGTTCACCTCAACAAATCTGTTGATGGTATGGACAGTTTTTGGTTCATCATAAATGGGATTAATGGTGAAAAGTATAAATTCCACTTCTTTCCTTTCACTTGTATTGTTGCATCTAGCATGCAAAAGCATGCCTGCTATCTTATGAACCCCTTTCTTACGATCCACCTGAACTTATTAGTCTGCCATTTTATGTTGGAAGCTCATCTAGTGGCAGGAGGTACAGAAGCATGTACATCAAGTTTACACAATAATTGTGGTTAGATTCAAATTTTTTTAAAAAAATTATTAAGGGTGTCTCGCACATGATTTGACTTAAATAATTTTGAAGCAGGAAAGTGAACAGTGTTTACTTCTTAGGGCTATTAATGGGCTTGTCTGGTGGATCCACCTGAAAATTTGGTCAGTAAACCTCCAGTCTTGATATAGAATAAAGCCTAGGCTGGCCACAGGTCTGTGTTTTCTGAAATTGAAGGCCTGACTTGTCTGAAACATATCCTGAGAATAGCCTAACATCGGGTCTGATAGGTCTGTGTTTGTTTCTGAAAAATCTTGGTTGGATCCTGTAAACTTAGCCCAGAACCAACTTGTGTATAAACCTTAATAGGTTGGATGTTATGATAAATCTTTGGATGATAAGATTGGTTTCAAGCTAAAATCTGTCAATGATTAAATATAAAACATGCCCAACACATTTATTTTTGCTTATGCTTATGAGCTGGATTATGAATTTTAAGCTATTCTGAAAGCAGTTTCAGTTGAGTGTTGGGTATAAAACCCTCTCCATCCTTGTGGAATATTCCGCTTTCCTACAGCTTTTTGCAGGTTTCCCCATGTATGGCATACTCCTGCTTTCTTACCTTCAAAGATTACAAAAAATTCATAATCTTGTTTCATTTCTTTTGTAAAATAATGACATAATGCATTTAAGGCACTGATTTTGGCTGTTGCTGTAGAGGCTTTCCATAATGCATTTAAATCTTTAGCAATAATAATAATAGTAGTAGTAGTGGTAGTAATAATAATAATAAAATAATTACTTTTGATCATTAATTGATGGAGCTTCTAAGGAATAGGGATGCCTTCTTTCTTTTTCTTCTGATTCTGACCCCCAATATTAGCATCAATGGTATTTGTCGATTCAGACTCAACTTTTCCCCTGGTTGTTCAGTTTAGTAAGCCATGGATGTTGCAGTTGATCTAGCCATTGATGTCGTATATGATTAAGTGAATTTCAAGATTCATGTGGACCGTCATGTCAACTTCTCAAACTCTGGTTCATATTCATTTGCAACCAGTTGTTAGAGTAAAAGTAATGATTATATTAATAAATGGTGGAGTTACATTTATTGGTGTAGAAGAGAGAGGAAAGAAAAGTTATGATAGAGTCACTAATATGGTTTCTCCATCCAAGGCTGTAGCCTCCTTAACTAATTGAGCAATGCTGAAATATTCCGGATATCCCGATTATTCCATTGCAATTGTTTTTATAGCCTCTAGTCAAATATCAGTCATATCTCCTCCATAATTGCTGATTCTAATTCCATTTGTGCTGCTGATCCATCTTCCTTTTCTGCCTATTCTATTTCCTTATTTTGTTGACATATTTTCCTTTTTGGGTGCAGACCCTTAATGGCCAGGATTCCTTTAAATCCTGCACCTCAACTGGTCCTTGATTTCCTGCTGAAATGCCCTCATTTGGATTTGCATGACTTGTCTCTTCACGTATGATTTGTTGTCATAACACCAATTGTTGATGACTTGCTGGATTATCCAAAAACTTTAGGCCATTTTTTAGCTCATCCTTTAATTACAATTATCCCAACTAACTGCATTTTGATTTTATTTGCAAATTTCTTCCTGTTTTAATCACATCAGCATGGATGGGTTAGTGTGGTATTTTATCTATAAGGGTCTGTCTGTCTAATGTCTATGCAGCATACATTTCACATACGAATGCCATATTCTACAAAATTGGTACTTCCGGATTAAAATTAATGAATAATTTTTCATTCAGTGGAATTTGAAGCACCAAGTTTAAAAGAATAAGATAGTTTGCCAGTTGACATGTTGAATTTATCTGAATTAGTACACAATGCACTGAAACTTGAATTCAGTACTTGCAAAATGGAATCTGATGAGTTATACTTGGCTTGTTTGGTCTATCTAGTTCAATTAAATTTTTTAGTTAAGTATTGTGTTCTAAATCAGTACTTTACCTAAGCTTGAGGTTTGTACATTAATATTTGGCTACTGGATGTAACAAATTCTACAATATTCATATGATTTTGTCACCACAATTCCTCAATTTACTATGTGCTCAAAATCAGGCTACTTTAAATTCAATTATGCACAATTTTGTTCTGCCTAATTTAACAAGCTACTTGAGATTTAAAATTTAATGCGTTCTGCTATATATATATATATATATATAGATATATATATTCATTCGCATACACTCACGTGATAAACTATTCAAAATCACGTATCTTGCTTGTTGAAATTTATTGAATTGAATGGTTAAAAGTTTCTACCTGAAAGTTATTTTAGTGTAAACTACTCAGTGCCTGTCTAATTATCTTCTCTCAATTTTCATGTGAACAAATCTCTGGATGGGATCAATGATCAAAAGAATTTATTTTCTTTTATGCTTCTGTACATCTGCCTAAATTTTCAAATAAAATTTCTGCTATTAGAGCTCATGACTTAGAAGCTTTTAAATTCTATTGGAAAGAAAAATACCATTGACAACCTTGAGCAGTCTAATGTGTTATGATCACCATACAGGCATGCTTTTTTTATGCATGTGTCCAATTTGTTAAATTTTTTTGTCTTGCAGAAGTTATATTGTTATCAATGTTTATTTGTTCGGCGATGTGCTTATGATTGTTGAAACTAAAGTCACAATGTTAACCAGGATAAATAATCTATTTGATGTCGGGAGAAAGGCTTCTTCCTACCACAAGTCAATTAGCATTTCATGCTTCACGGATTCCAGTGTCTCCAGACAAACCTGAGAGTTGGACCAGAAACTGAAAGATATCTGAATTACAGTTAGGAAAGATAGGTCACAGAACTAGTGAAGATTATTTTTCCTATTTTCACACATCCCTATATGTTCTAGTGTCTTCCATTAGTCAAGTAAAAAGAAGAATTCAGTTTACTTCTAAACTTATAATATCCATTGAAGTTCTCATATATGAATTGTACTATGTGGCAATTAGGCAATATGGCAAATCCTTCCGTTACCAATCCTGTAAAGTGTAAAGAATTTTTATGCATCTGTGAAATAAAATCACAGTAACTTCCTGGAAGTGCAACCCCATGAAATGAGTGTTTCTTCCCATTGTTGAATCAGATTCTGCAAATACAATGCTAAATTGTATAGATTGAAACTCATCGATGGTTGTTAGTCGATGTTGTTATTTGTTAGGTTTTGTTCTTCAATCATGTTAGTATCATACAGTGTTATCATGCACATTATTAGAATATCTCTAGTGAACCAGAGTGGTCTATCCAAACTCATATAGAACATGTTGATTTACGAAATATACTGTGATTTTTCTTCCTGTTTTCTTCCTAAGCAGTGTCCTGATTTCATTCTCTTGTAAGTTTTGTTATTTTTAAATTAATTTCTGAATCCAGGTATGATTAGATGCTAAAAACCACTTGAGCATAAGGGCTCCTTGTCGTAATTCGACCAGTGGAAGGATTTTTAGTGATCTTCATTGTTTTGCTGTTCATTTACATGTTTCTCTTATTTGTTTATAATACTATTTGTTATTTTTTACTTCAATTTGTTGTGGATATCAGTGAATCATTCATGCTTGTATCACAACTTTAAAAGTAGTACATACTCATATAAGGTGTGGACATTCAATTAAATATAGCACAACATGATAATCGTCTCAAATTATTCTTAGGTTACCATGATATTTATTTTGGCCAGGAGAAAATCTCCCACATGAAATGTGTGCTTAATCTCTTCTTTGTTTCTGTCAAGATAGCATGCCTTTTATTATTTTTCTGAATTTATTTATAGAAGTTGATATCATGATGAATGTTATATTCCTTTGACCAGTGCTTTATTATATAGCAAATAGCCTTATCTTAGGAAGCACTACCCTCTAAGGGATGTACTATTATATTCCCTCTTTGAAGTCTACTCATTGACTTAAGATCAAAAACCAAAATTGTAAATATGATTAATTGCAAGAAACTTCCCCTCATACTAAAATTATACAATTTATCAGTGACCTCTTGGTCTATTGGCACGTGTTCTATCATGCTGAGAAGACGAGTTTGAATTTCAGTCTACGTAGGAAAAGAGTTAAGATGTGTTGAGTTTGAATCTAAGATAGTATTTTAGTTCTATACTAATTAGTAAATTACTGTACAAATTACCATAAAAATTGTACTCCGATCCTTATTAGAAACAATAAAGTTATCAAACACTTGTAGCCGTCCGCTATATATATACATAAACATTATTAACATAGGGAAAGATAAAAATAAAGAAGCCAAAGTATATATGACAATGTCCATATCTACAAATTAAAGAGCTCCTTACATTATCCGTGTCCATGAACCTCCCAAACGATTGTCTGATGGAGATTCTTTCATGGCTTCCGGCCAAAAAAACAATAATTTTAAAGACTGTGAACAAGAACTTCTTTCACTTAATATCCAATTCTTTCTTCAACGCTTTACAAGCGAGACATGTTAAGAGTACCAACGCCGGCATCTTGATGAACAGGCACGGTTGGCGTTACATAAGTGAAGTTCTTTTCTTTGATCAGGCATCCAATGTCCCACCAGATTCTATGAAGATTTTGAGCAGGAAAATGCAGAATCTTTTGGGCTCATTTAATGGATTAATCTTTTTTGAGGGGAATGATTATCGTTTGTATGTGTTTAATCCTGTGACAAAAACTATTGCGGAGATACCTTCTCCCCCAAACGTTCAACTGCATATAAATGCCACACTCTTCTCCCGGGCCATGTGTGTGAGCTCTGACAATGGTGAAGAATTTGAGATGATATTCATAGCCAGAAAAAAGAATCTTGTTACAAAACCCCATCTGGAGGAGGAGGAGGAGGAGCCCTTCTACTTCACGTTTGAGTGCATGTCTTACTCATCTAAATACATGTCCTGGGAGTATATTGCTGAGATTGATCTTGGTGAGAGGAATATAATTGCTGAAGATCCGGTGTTTGTGAATGGGTATATCTATTTTCTTTCTACTACAGCAGCAACTGATACAACTAGCGTCCATCCCTACATTCTTGCCTTTCATGTTGATAAGAGGAAGTCAGAGTTTGTGCCTTTGCCAGAACAAGTGCAAAAATTGGATGGTGATAGTTATGAGGTAAGAATTGCACCATCTAGCAATAATAATACTGATGGACAGTTGTGTTTAATTCAATATATTAAGAAAGAGCGGGTGGTGGTATGGGTGATGATGTGTCATTCTTCGGCATCATCATCATCATCATCATCGTCATCATTATCATCACAAGGCTTTTGGAGGAAAGTCCATGAGGTTGATATAATCACATTGGGACTAGGTGAGGTTGATATTATGACATTGAGATTTGGTGAGGACCGAGACAAGGAGATAGGTAACTACATATTGATCGATGGCAAGCTTCTTGTGTTTTCGGTTTCAATGTATATATATACTTATGATTTTGTTGAAGGATCTTTGAACAAAGTTGGAAAACATAAACAAGGCGAGCGTCCGCGACTTAATCCATATGCCAATACTTTACATTCATGTGGGAAATTTGAGCAACAAATTTAATTAAATTGAGGAGAATTAATATGATCTAGCTAGCTCTCCCTATATATCTTTGGAATATATATATATATATATATATAAACAGTTGATTTAGTTCGATGGTTTGAATTTTTTAGCTTGATATTCACGCAAATACATTATTATTATTATTATTATTATTATTATTATTATTATTATTATTATTATTATTATTATTATTATGTGTTTACATATATACCATTGATCTTAAAGTATTACCTAGACAAAAGATTTGCAATAAATCCAAAAATAAAGCTTCTCATACATATATACTTAAATAATATAGGCTTAATTACGGGGTAGTTTCTCATAAAGAAAGATAAAACATAAATTTGAAAAAAATTGAGTAAATAAAAAAAAAACTCACGATTAGTAATTTACAAACAATCTAGAGTTGAATTTTACTACTTGATTTATAAAAATAGAGAAAGAGAGTGAAATTAAGATTTTTTTTTTATAGATTGTGAGAGAGAAGTAGGGATTTTAATTAAGAGAGGGGTTGTATCTATTTTAGGGTTTTATTTATATTTATATTTATTATCATCATTATTATTGTTTTTTTAGATATGCTAAAATTTGATTGTTATTAAGATTGTGTATGATAAGTCTAATAAAAATATATATCTAAAATATAAAATTTAAAAATGACTTATCTACAATAATAAAAAATTTAAAAATAAAAATATTAAATCAATCTATATTTGAGTAGATATCTTATTTATTATTATCCTTAATATTTAATTTTTATTTAATATATTTATTTTATTATATTATTTTTTAAAATAGTGAGGATTATATATAAAAAAAATCCATAGTGCAGAGTCTGCATACCATCTCCCAGACTCCCACGTGATTATTGTTATGTATTATTTTTTTTTTTTTAAAAAAAATCATATATGCATATGTTATATGTGCCATGGGTGTGCAAAAAAAAAATTCCCCCCATCCACCACTGTGCACAGTCATGCATATTCCCTCCATCCGCCACTATGCACAGTCATGCATATTGGAATTTTAAGGAAATGAAGATTAATAAAATAATAATATTAATATTAATTTGTTAAAAAAAAATAAATTTGTTTATATATATAATTGATTATTTTTAAATATTGACTATGTCTCCATGCAGAGCAGGGGAGTATCGAACTCATGTTTAAATATAATTCTTAAACTAAGGAAAAAAAATATATCGTAGAATTACATGTGATTACCTCCAAAATATACAAAATTTTGAAGAAATATATTCAAACAAAATATAAAATTTGGAAATGCATACCGACATTTTGTGTTTATTCTGTACAGTACTAATACATGAATGCCCCCTGATTTTTTTTCGTAAAAGACAGCATGTTATATTTTCTCTTTATTTTTTTGTTCTTTCATTTGTGACGTCTACAATTATTTTGAAATTTTCAAAACAAAAGTAAAAAATCCATAATATTTTTTAAAAAAATTAATTCTAACAATATGAAAATTATTTTTTCAATACAAACTCAAATTATTCCCACTAATAATAAGCGCATGCGGAAAAAATCAACGGTATATGTAGCATAAATAAACAACTATTTATTATAAAAAAAACTCGCAATTTGATGTATATTGATACCTTTCGAGGTTTTATAAAACAAAAATATATAATAGACTTTATATTAAATGAGGTCTTTTAAATTTTATATTATTATTATTTTAATTATTTTAATTTAAGACTCTTTGAATACTTGAGATAATATGTAGAGCATTTATATATATGGTATATTAGAGAAAGAAACAAGTTATTATTCAAATGTGTGTATTCAAATAATCAATGAATTATAAGAGAACGAACAGAATAATGTAGCAGAGAACCTATAAAAACTTATTGTTAAGAAAGAGAGACAATGATAATTATCAACAAAATTTATAAATTGCTATAATTGTGAAATTCCCATTTGTAAGGTATTCTTATCATTTGGTATTTATAATTGTAAATGCTTGTACTAATTATGAAAAAAATTAGTAAACTTATATTTTTTTGAAATATTTTGAAGCAATACATTTAATCGATTGCAAAAATGATTTTTAATTTTATTTTTTTAAAAATTTTAATCCAATCGCAATAGGCGAATGATAGTATGCTTAATTTCCTATGCAAAAAGTTGAAAGTTCAATTTACACGGTTTTGTTAAAGATTTGAGACATTTGTAAAGTGACTTATCTACACTATCCTAAATAATAATAATAATAATAATAATAATAATAATAATAATTAACAACAAATAATCCGATTAAAATGAGATCAAATGACGAATCTAAATAACAAACCAATAGACTGAAAGAGAGCATGAGGAACAAAAAAAATCCTTTCTGAAGAGCATGAATCCTAAAAATCAAATCAGAACAACTACACAAGGATATGATTTACAGTAGTTGTTCACAGTTTTACAGAGAAACAAAAGAAACAGTTTAGTTTGCATGTGCATGTTAGAACAAAAGTAAAACAAATGGAATCCATAAGCTTACCAGCTGCTGGATTGATTGATCCCAAACCACTCTGCCAGCACTGCTTCCCCTCCTGCCTTTCTTTTTCCTCCGAATTAACAAAGATGAAGAAGCCTCTTCTGATGATGATCATCAAACTCATTATCACTAATCAATCAATATTCATTCATTCATTCATTCACTCAACATGTTTTAAGTTTTTTTTTCCGTAACATGAACTCTATAATATAGTTAATAGAGTTAAAATATTAATTATTAATATTAATTATTAATTTGATGTTTTTACCAATTTATGAAGACGTAAATTAACTCAAGAATATTATAAAGCTTATCTACAATTAGACATCAATATAATTAGTTTTTTTCGTAATGCACATGTGGTTTATTCATTTTTTTAAATATATATATATAATTAATTTTTTCATGATACCATTTTGTGAATACATGTATGCGTATAGCCTATTTTATTTTTCTTATTCTCATATGCTTTTGGTTTTAGAGAGAGTTAAACATCTAAGCGTGCTACTACAAATATGACATTGTGTATATGATAAAGAATTTTCAACTAATATTATGGATTTGCAGTGATATATACGCACAAACAAAATAAAAAAAAAATTCCAGCAATGGACAAATAAAAAAGCGTTGTATCAAAATGATTAAGATTATCATGTACATAAAATTGCATTTTATTAAAATACATGAGAAATAAACGTTGATAAACCCAACGTTAATATGCAAGTTACGATAATGAGTTGAGTGGAAATTGTGACCTGAATTCGGAGGTCATATAGGCGGGATTTGTAGAAGATTAAAATTGAAAAATTGTAATGATTTATTTGATCTATCTATCTGCCAAATTTCATATTTATTGGGCTTACACTCTATAAGATATGATCCATTCTATTTGACGTGTCCTAAAAATAATATTGTATGGACTTATGGATTCATAGACAAATTCCGGACTTAATTAGTAAAATGAGACAAAGTGCTCAGTATAGAAAATATTCCTTATTACCTTGACCTTTAATCTACAAAATTTCAAGTTATTGGATTTGTAGATTAGAAGTTACGATCTATTAAAAGACTTGTACAAGATGATGTCTTTACAGAAAATCTTCAGGTTTAGCATGATTTTTCTCACTTCTGGAGACTAAATTTTGTGAATGATTTGACAAGGAAAAAAATATTCGAGGATTGTCCTAAGTTTGTTACGGTCAAATATCTTTGCAATTTTTGGTATGATGTTGGAGTTATGTGTTGAGAAATGAAACATGTTAGAATTGATATTATGCTGAGACCTTGAGAGTGTAAACTTTCAAGGTGATTGGTTTTTATTTGATGATTTTTCATTTATATACTTTTGTAAATAATTTCTGTTTATTCAGTTATTTTCCCTAAAGTGGGATTCTGAAATTCTGTATTTTTGCTCGTGTGAGTATTTTGGGAAATACTTGTGAATATTCTGTATTTTGGCTTTGAAATCTGTCTGAATGTTTTGGTCTCTAATTGAGCGATATGCAACCCTGTCAGTGGGGGGTTAAACCCTGACCTTGTCGACAAGAAATTCTGGAAAAATGAGACTGCAGTTTCGCACCGTGTCCGTTCGGTGAAATAATCAACGGCCATTTGATATTCAGTCTCGGGTCACCGAGGGTAAATAAATGACTTCTTTTTATTCTGGCTCGGGTCACCGAGGGTAAACAAATGACCTCTGGCATCTATAGTGAATTTGGAGACATATACTAAAATCTGTTACTTTCTGCTTTGTTCTTTTGATTTTGATTATCTGCAAGGATACGAACTTTTTGTTTTGTCTTTAAGTTGTATTTCTGAGATCGTATTCTGGGTTTTAAATTTTTATGATTGACATGGAATTAATCTTTTATTAGAATATTATACTCTGCATTTTGTTTAAATTATAATTTCGGAGATTTGTATTATTCTGAAAATTCGATAAGCTTGAAACACACTTTTAGATTTTCTGGTTGGAGTAATTTTATGTTTTGGAAATGTTTAGAGAACCAGTTTCCGTATTTTTGCTGGTAGTTATGAGTTATCCACTTGTTTTCACCCCACTCACTGAGTAACCGAGTTACCCAGCCTCTCTTCTTCTATCTTTTCAGGTTCTGGACTCTAAGGTTATTGTGCTTAAGACTAGTGATGTTCAGCCAGTGCTAGGATGGATCCACTAGGGTTGTCATTTTCTTGAAATTTGTGAAAACCTGTATTTGTACTTTGGATTCTTGTATCTGCAAGACTGTCTTGTATTTCTGTACCATTTTTTTTATATTTTCTTTTTTCCTCCTCAATTGGTTTGTTATAAGTTATCTGCTCTGAATCAAGTTCTGAGGCCTTGCAGGCTTATGGGGTTTATGCCTTGTGGATCTGCGGCCGTTTGTCCGCGCGTTGGGTCCGGCGAGCCGAGTTCGGGGCGTGACAAGTAAACATTCTTTTTTTGGATGACGGCTTTGGAACCTAATGTGTTGATTTTGTTAGATACAAACTAAGCATGTTAACCACCTTTACATTAGAAGGTTGGTAATTATTTCCCCTGCTCAAAACAAAAAACTGAAATGATTGAAGTTTTTCGATTTGGAATCGTCTTAGGACCAATTCCTATTACTTTGGTAGGATTATTTGTATGCATATTTACAATATAGGCATGGTGATCAATTGGATCTTTACTTGAGTAATATTTTTTTTATTGACCTCTGCTAAGTGAGAGGTTGAGGATCAACTCCCTCTCACGACATTGATCAAGATGGGTGGCTTATCCACTTTATCGAAAAAATAATAAGGGACTAAGCATATTATCTAGGCCCACTAAAGCTTAAGTTAATAGGTTGAGAAACCTGGGATTATATATCTTGGTCTACATGTACTAAATTAACCATTGTGGTATTATTAATTATGCTAATATGTCCTTTTTGGTATGTGGTAGCATACTTTAACTTGCCATGTTGTAAATAAATCAAATAAATCAAGCTATAATACTATGTTACATACAAACTAAATATATTATTAAACTTTAGTTCAGGCCAAAAATTAAGCTAATAAGTTGAGGAACCCAAGCTTGTATATTTGTTCAATGCAAGCTTAACATATTATCTAAGCCCGAGTTAACTCAAAAGCATTCATGTATAAGATGAGAAACACAAGCTTTATATATATTCAGGACTATATTTACTAAATAACTGATTCCGGATTATTAGCAACTCCACTAGATATGATAGAAAACAATTGTCATTTTCTGATTGTTTTGCAATTTATGAGCGCTTTATGTATGTGCATTTTTCGGAGATCAATACAAGTCTAGAGAACACCACTGCCTGTCCAAATGCACATCTATGGTATGAGGCACTTGCTTTTTCATGTGCCAATTGATTTTCAATTTTGGTATTCATGTCTGAAGATCTTCAAAAATACGCACACAGAAAACATGCAGCACAAGTGTTTTCAACCTTCTGTAATATTTACAAAGAGTTTGCTCGCCATGGTATATGCAATGACAATGATCTGTGTACTTTGTCCCTTTTAGATATTACGACAATTATAGTGTGAACATACTCACAAGCAGACATGCATACACCAGAAGACATCATGACATGAGCAATTTTCATTCTCGGCTTTCATCCTTCATTGTGTGATATCTACATAAGACAACATGCCATGCTTGGTGGGATGTGTGATATAAATAATGAACCAATACATGGCCCTTTTATTTATCACATGACCTTTAAGGCTTTATCGTATATTTTTATTCCAAATAACTAACAACAATATGATTGTTTTCATTGCCCAATTGTAAAAACACATTTTTCTTTTTTGGGGGGGATAATCTTTACTATGGTGGATTTTTTTTTTTCTGTAGGGAAACGCGTGTAAGAGAACTTGTGACGGTGTTGCTTCGACTCACCGACGCAGAGCTGGGACTGCAGAAAAGCTAGATTTGGAGCATGATCAGAAAAAGCAGAGAAGATCAGTTCTTGATACCCCATTATTGATTTATCACTCCTGCTCAAGTTAAAGAACCACTGTGTGACACACAAGATATATATATATATATGTACAGCTAAAGTGGCTGGTTTTCCAGTGTAGTTAGTTGTGTATTCGAGTTGTATATAGTAAAGAAATATATTCAAATGAAATACTAAATTTGGAAATGAAGACTTCTGTGTTGATCCTGCGCACTATAAATGATGCCCTTTGATTTTTAAATAACATGTTTCATTTTCTCTTTCTCGTATTAATTTCTTTGCCTTTCATTTTCTATGTTCTCCACTTAATTTAATTATTGATAGAATTTCAATTCTATGTCTTATAATAAGAGTTATACACGTACGATATACATGAGAGATAATTATAATAACAATATACATGAAAGATAGTTATAATAGATGAGTTTTATAATATAGTGTGCACTAACAATATGATCTTCATGTAACAGTTACGGATTTTTGACTAAAATTCAGAGCATGGCATATCCAAAAAAAAACCTCATAATTTGTATGCTCAATATTCATCATGCCTTGTCAACATTGATTTCATTGATAAAACCAACTATTTTTTTCCCTATGCATTTAAAAATGTTTAAAAAATAACAATCTCAAAAATTGAATCAGTAAAATGTTATAAAAAAAATTGAAAAGCTTATATAGGGTTCTTATTAATAGATAAACTTTTTATGTCAATAATTTAAGAATTTTCAGAAATATACTTTAATATATTATAAGATATAAATATTTTTAGATCTTTTATACAACTTATATATAAATGAACAGATATATATAAATGAACATCAATCCGACCGAGTACTGGAGATAGATCACCTATAGTTTTTTTTTTTTGTGGAGCATGATTGAAGAGCTACCGATCCATTTAGGGCATGTGGTGGCCTATTTAATCAAGCACTAGTCTAAAATTCTCGAGTTGCAGTATTATTCTGCGGGTCATATATCATGAGATATATTATTATTATTCACACGTCAGTATGTCTAGTAGTTCATCGGAGAGTTATGTTTCTTGTTTATCTTTCTGTGACGATGACCTCCCTTAGTGCAAAAACAATGCTGAGGTGCAAGAACGTCACTCGTAGAACGGGCAAGAGGGCGAGAGAGAAGGGAGAGAGCTCTCGTCCTGCAGCACTACCCTAGAGCTTTTATGACAATGCTGAGCGCTATATGAATATATATATATATTTTTTTATTTATGCTGAGTGCTATATGATTATGATATTTGATTTACGCATTTACTGCATCAATCATTATCTATATATATATATATATATATATATATATATCTCTTGTGTTTCATGTTTTTAAGTTAAAATAGTATTTTAGTTCTATACTAATTAGGAAACTACTAGCATATTACCATAAATATTGTACTCCGATCCTTATTAAAATAAAGATATCAAACATTTGTAGCCGCTATATATATCCACAAACATTATTAACTTTAGGCCACAAAAAAAAAAGAAAAAAGAAAAGAGAGAAGCATGCCAATGTCCACATCTACAAAAGAGCAACTTACGATGTCCGTGTCCATGAACCTCCCAAACGATTGTCTGATGGAGATTCTTTCATGGCTTCCGGCCAAAAAAACAGCAATTTTGAAGACTGTGAACAAGAACTTCTTTCACTTAATATCCAACTCTTTCTTCAACGCTTTACAAGCGAGTCATGTTAAGAGTACCAACGCCGGCATCTTGATGAACATGCACGGTTGGCTGTACAGAAGTGAAGTTCTTTTCTTTGATCACGCATCCAATGTCCCACCAGATTCTATGAAGTTTTTGAGCAGGAAAATAGAAATATTTTTGGGCTCATTTAATGGATTAATCTTTTTTGAGGGATATGATCATCGTTTATATGTGTTTAATCCTGTGACAAAAGCTATTGCGGAGATACATTCTCCCCCAAACGTTAACCTTGATAAAAATCTCATCGAATGGTCTAGTTCCGTGTGTGTGAGCTCTGACAATGGTGAAGAATTTGAGATGATATTCATAGCCAAAAAACCGTATCTTCATACAGAACCCCATCTGAAGGAGAGCTGCTTCAGGTTGGAGTGCATGTCTTACTCATCTAAATACATGTCCTGGGAGTATCTTGCTGAGATTGATCATGATGAGAGGAATATAGAGGCTGAAGATCCGGTGTTTCTGAATGGGTATATCTATTTTGTTTGTTTTAAACTAGTAAATCTCACGAAGATGGACGTCGAACAATACATTCTTGCCTTTCATGTTGAGAAGAGAAGGTCAGAGATTGTGCTTTTGCCAGAACAAGTGCAAAAAATGGATGGTCATAGTTATGAGGTTAGAATTGCACCATCTAGCAATAATAATACTGATGGACAGTTGTATATGATTCAAAATATTATGAACGAGGGGGTTGTGGTGTGGGTGATGATGTGTCATTCATCATCATCATCATCATCATCACAAGGCTTATGGAGGAAAGTCCATGAGGTTGATATATTCACATTGGGATTAGATGTGGTTGATATAATGTCATGGGGTGAGGAACCAGATAAGGAGATAGGTAACTACATATTGATCGATGGCAAGCTTCTTGTGTTTTCGGTTTCAAAGTGGATATATACTTATGATTTTGTTGAAGGATCTTTGAACAAGGTTGGAGAACATAGTCAAGGCTCGTTTCCTCTACTTAGTCCATATGCCAATACTTTGCATTCATGTGGGAAATTTGAGCAACTAATTGAGGACGATTGATATGATCTAGCTCTCCCTATATATCTTAGGAATATAAACAGTTGATTTGGTTCGATGGTTTGAAATTTTTTAGCTTGTTATTCACGTAAATATCACTTGTCAGGTTTGCAGCTGAGGTATTTGCCCTTGCTGTAAATACTTCTGTTTATCTTTAAATTAATGAATTCACAGAAATAATGTATTATTATTATTATTATTATTAATTAATACATTATTATTATTATCTGTTTACATATATATATCATTAATCTTAAAGCATTACCTAGCTGAAAATTTTTCAATAAATCCAAAGATAATATATCTCATACATATATACTTAAATAATATGGGCTTAATTACTTAAATAATCCTGTACTTTTTTCTCTTTGTTTTTTTACACTGGGAGATAAACCAAAGTCCAAATTGTTACTGTCCGTGTATTTTAATGAAGCATTTTTTTAATAAAATATTAATAAGCAATAACAAATCAATAAAAAAATTTTGAAAAAATAATAATGAAAAATTACAAAATAATAAAAATATTAATAATAAAATAAAAAACTTAGTTCGATTGCATCCAAGAGTCCATCAACAAAGAGGTAAACTTGCCACTACATGACCGATATGATAACCTATGTCACCATCGTCAGCGAAGGCAACTCTCGTCACCTCCACCGTCCTCACCCGCCTTCTTTATCACCCCAACGCCAATCTTTAAAACGCCGCCACCGCACCAAGAACCTCATTTTTGTCAAGAAGGAAGAGTCATTGGCGTAGTGACTAACTAGGCTTTAGTGTCAAAAATCCATAACACGCACAATCATGCATGGATCCCAACATTATGGAACTCAAAGTGGTAGTGAGTTCATGCGAACATGATGGATTATTTGATGCCACTAGAGTCATGAGACTTAAAAAGCATATCTCGGAATGAGCGAGTCCGTGCTCAGAATGAATATCACTCCCCAACTCACGGTCAAGCACGAGACAACTGCCGTGTTAATCCAAGTGAGATGAACAATTACACCTTTCTGAATTAGCGTAAGGCTGACAAAGAACCTGAGCAAACCAAAAGTTGGATAGAACACAATGGATAAGGATGAAAGCTTCTAAACAATAGAGCTTTTACAATCTCAAGGCTATAGATAACATTCAGCTTTAAAGAGCTGGTCAGTTAAAAAGTAATTAAAACAATCAAAGAAGAATAAAAACAAGCTTGGTCATCAACAGTCACAATAACGTTTGCCTGATCAACTTAGTCAAACTTGGTCAAAAGGAATCAATCTTGGTCAAAATGGTTCAAACGACAACTAAAACACAATGATCAAAAGACAAACTGATTTTCGAAGTGAAATGGCTCATTTTCATGCCCAAAGAGCAAAAACGAATTCAATTTGTGTTACTGTGCATACCGGAAAAAAAACATGCAAAAGCTAGGTCTCACAATCTACTTCCCTTAAAGGAATTTCGTCCACAAAATTGCCATTCTAGGGGCGCAGAACTACTCTGAGACACACTACAACAACTACCTCCACAGAAACTGTTACCTTCTCTCATGCTCTTTCTTTGTCCAAAACTCACTCTGTAAACATATAGTCTAACACTAACAATGACATCACAGAGTCAAACACAAAACTTAAGCAAAGTGAAAAGCTCTCACTCCACTGTATATCATTACAATACACAAATATACATAAAGATATACAATCCTAAAGCACAACAAGTTCTGGACAGAAAGCACAAAAAGAAAGTAGCCAAGACCACAACAAAACACACACAACTAGGAAATAGCAACAACAATAGTCCCAGCATGACAACTGCTTACAAGACAAGCCTTAGATTCACACTAACACCTCTTATTCCTCTACTAAACTGCCAAACCTTGAATAACTGCATGAGCGTCATCATAGGTTGTCACCATATCTCCAATTACTCCGTACCATCTGCGTAGTTGCAACATGTGTCATGGCTCTATGTGGCATTGCTCCATGTAGATGTCTAGGTCTCATGCTCACCACCAGGTGTGTCTGCAGCACTAAGACGTGAGTCTAAACTTGCTCTTGCCTGCTATTTCCCAAGTTGAGTTGGTTCGTAAGAGTTATGCATGAGGTTTCTTGGGACACCTCCGAAATTTCTCCTTGCTCATCCACAGTAGTAGCAACAGCAGCGGCGACAGCAGTAGCTGCCGTAGCTTCCTCTTCCTCATTTGCTCCTCTAGAAGATAGCTCTCCACTCTCTATCATTCGAGGAGGCAATCGTCGTTGTCGTCTGGGTGGCATGTTGGCTGACTCTCCAAGTGCGTTGCCTTGGTCTTCACTCTTGCCTTTATTTATAGCCAAGGTCCAACAATGTAGGCCATGAAGTCTATATATAGCGCAATTTCCACGAGTAGGTAGTCCGAACACTGTCATGACACATCACATCATTGGCTTCCATGCTTCAACAATCCTCAGCTCTCATCTTCCAGGCACACATCCCAAGTGGTGGTGTTGTCGCATTTAACAGGCTAAAAATGACTCTAGTTATCACACCACTCTGCACCTTTTGAGATCGACAGGGCGATGATTAGGGACCGAACCAGGACTTATTCATTGGGGGGGAGGGGGGACTGAGGGTAAAATGTCAAAAAACTATTTTAGTCAATATAACAATTGTATTCAATACAAAATAGTGCGATATTGTGACATTTAATTAAATCAATTACAAAAAACATAAAACGTTTATCTACGCACGCTCGAGCTAGAACTGTCATCTGTGCGACTCATGCTACTCAGAGGAGGTAATTGAATACGACGAGTTTGCAATTTTCGAAAATATTGTAGAATCGCCTCATTGTCAATAGTTGCAAAAACTTCTTTCTCAATATAGGCAATCATGCATTTTGCTATATAGATTTAACACTAAACATTATTTAGTTATACATATATACATTATGAATTTATGATACATATTAATATTTGATATTTTCAACATTTTAACTCATTAAGGCATTTAATCGAACACATTGTAGATATATTTATAAAAATGAAGTTTATCATTCATGTTCTCTTTAATTCACCCATAAATTCAATTAATAAAATTTTTATAATTTTTTAAATTTATTTAAATGTTAATTTATATTTTAGTTTATAAAAATTAAGTGTCAAAACAATAATTTTTAAAAAATTCTACTAATAATATAATTTTATATATTATATAAATTAATTGGGTTTTTAAATTAATTTATAACATATCCATAGATTAAATTATAATTTTTGTAAATATTTTTTTAAAAAAATATTATTATATTTTTAGACTATAGCTATTAATTTATAAACAAATGATTTGTTTTTTTAAATAAAAAAATAAAAAAACCTAAAAAAATATTTACAAAAAAATAAAAAAATAAAAAAATTCTATGAAGATATAGTGATAAAGAGAGATATTTAAAAAATAAAAAATATATATATGAAGAATTAAAGATATATATATATATATATATATATATATATATATATATATATATAGAGAGAGAGAGAGAGAGAGAGAGAGAGAAGTAAAGATGAGAGGGGTTTGGTCAGGGAGAGCGGGCGGAGAGGGATTGAGAAAGAGAAGTATAAGGGAGAGGGGGGCCCGCCGGCGACAAGGCTGCTGGCCAAGGAGCGGAGGTCCGGAGGAGGGGCTGTTGGCCGGCCGAAGGGGGGTTGATTTTGAGTTTTTTGGCCAAGCATAGAAAAACTCCAGTGCCGAGGGGGAGCTGAAGCCCCTGCTAGCCCCCCCTTGGTTTCGTCCCTGGCGATGATAACAAAAGTACTCTCGTTCTGAACCAATAACTTAATTGCACCTCGATGTTTCCACTAATATTCATGCTTGTGGTACTGGCACCACTAGCTGCCAAGAACACCAAAAACTGACTAGACTTATTCTCTATATATACACTAATTCTACATGCAAGACTCTAATTGGATCCACTAATCGCTATAGAAGAAAATCCAAGTCAAGATCAAGAAATATATAAGGCTAAAGGAGTAGCTCTGATAGCACTAAAATTGTCTCACCCCAACTCACGGTCAGATATTAGACAACCACCTCGTTAATCGTAGTGAGGTGAATAACACCTTTTCGAATTAGCACAAGGCTAACAAAGAACCTGGGCAAATCAATAAGGGAATACGCCAAACCAAAAAAAGTTTGGATAGAATACGAGTGGATTAATATGAAAAACTTACGCACAATGGAGCTTCTACAATTCTAAAGCTATAGGTAACATTCAGCTTCAAAGAACTAGCCAGCAAAAAAAGTAATTAAAACAACCAAAGAAGAATGAAAAACAAGCTTGTTCAACATTCACAATGACTTTTGACCAGCCAACTTGGTCAAACTTAGTCAAAATGGGTCAAACTTGGTTAAAATTGTTCAAACGACAACTTGAACACAATGATCAAAAGACAAATTGATTTTCAAAGTGAAATGGCTTATTTTCATGCCAAAAAAAAAATTTCGATTTGTGTTTTTGTGTATACCGAAAGACAACAACATGCAAAAGCTAGATCTCACAATAAAAGCTTGGATACTACTGTTAAGTTCACCGATTCCAAAATTTAAGATTTTTTATAATTTTTTTAATTTAGTTTATCTATTAAAAATAATATTTTATTTTAAAAAAACCACATAAGTTAAATTGATCAGCAAATCTAATAGTCCCAAGGATTTAGACTTAAATTTACCCTGTTTTAAAGTTGTAAAGACCTAATGTAAAATCTAGAGGGTAGGAATAACAAGAAAGTGAAAAAAAAAATATAAAGCTTATTTCAGTGATTTATATAATAATATATAATGATTTCTCGTGGGAAAATGCACATGCCTCTTAATTTTTTGTTTATATATATATATATATATATATTTGTTGTTTTTAAATATTTACTATGTCTCCACATAGAGCAGGGAAGTATTGAACTATGTTTAAATATGAAGATGTCTAATGTACTAGATTCTTAAACTAAGTGAACAAATATATCATAGAATTATATATGATTACCCACAAATTTTTGCCCAATTTTTGTAGAATTATATTAAAAAAATATTAAATTTAGAAATGCTTACTGTCATTTTGTGTTGATCCTGTGCAGTACTGGTACATGAATGTCCCTTAATTTTTTTTTAAAAAAACAGTATGTTATATTTTTTTTTCTTTATTTTTTTTTTAATTTGCAATGTCTTGCTTTATTTAGAAATTTTCAAAAAAATAAAATAAAAATTAATATTAATTTTTAAAAAATAATTCTAACAATATAAAATTATCTTTTTCAATACAAACCCAATTTGTTCTCACTAATAAGCATATGCATGAAAAAAATAATTCTAGCAATATAAAATTATCTTTTTCAAAACAAACCCAATTTGTTCTCACCAATAAGCATATGCATGCCAAAAAGACTCACAGTAGATGTACTATAAACAAACAATTACTTAATATACAAAAATCCTCAATTTGATGTATATTACTATTTTTCTGGGTTTTTATGGAAAAAAATATATATAATAGACTTTATATTAAATGAGGTCTCTTTAAATTTATATCATTATCATTATTATTATTTTAATTTAAGACTCTTTGAATACTTGAGATAATATGTAGAACATATATATATATTTATATATATGGTACATTAGAGAAAAAACAAGTTATTATTCAAATGTGTGTATATTCAAGTAATTAATGAACATGAGTAAGAACAGAATAATGTAGCAGAGAACCTTTATAAACTTATTATTCAGAAAGAGAGACAATGGCAATTGTCACCAAATTTTATAAATTGATATTATTGTGAACTTCCCATATTTAAGTTATTCTTATCATTTGGTATTTATAATTGTAAATGCTTGCAATAATTGTGAAAAAATAAATCTGTAAATTTATATTTAAAAAAATTTTTGATTTATTGAATTTTTGAAATATTTTTAAAGCAGTGCATTTAATTGATTGCAAAAATATTTTTTGATTTTATTTTTTTAAAAGAATATCTTAAAAAAAAGTTTGACCCAAAAACAATAAATGAATGGTAATATGATATGCGAAAAGTCGAGAGTTCAATTTATAAAATATCATTGTGGACTTGAGACATGTATAGAGTGTCTTATCCACATATTTACAAATAATAATAATAATAATAATAATAATAATAATAATAATAAAATTTATGGAAAATGCATGCAGTTGCATATGTCTATTAATTATAAAATTTATGGAAAATGCATGCAATTACATATGTCTATTAATTTAGAAAGATATATATGGCCATAGGCACCAATAATAAACGGATAATGATCAAATGACTAATCTAAATAACAAACCAATAGACTGAAAGAGAGCATGAGGAACAAAAAAATCCTTTCTGAAGAGCATGAATCCTAAAAATCAAATCAGAACAACTACACAAGGATATGATTTACAGTAGTTGTTCACAGTTTTACAGAGAAACAAAAGAAACAGTTTAGTTTGCATGTGCATGTTAGAACAAAAGTAAAACAAATGGAATCCATAAGCTTACCAGCTGCTGGATTGATTGATCCCAAACCACTCTGCCAGCACTGCTTCCCCTCCTGCCTTTCTTTTTCCTCCGAATTAACAAAGATGAAGAAGCCTCTTCTGATGATGATCATCAAACTCATTATCACTAATCAATCAATATTCATTCATTCATTCATTCATTCACTCAACATGTTTTAAGTTTTTCTTTTTTTTCCGTAACATGAACTCTATAATATAATTAATAGAGTTAAAATATTAATTATTAATATTAATAATTAATTTGATGTTTTACTAATCTAATTATGAAGACGTAAATTAACTCAAGAATATTATAAAGTTTATCTACAAATAGACATCAATATAATTAGTTTTTTTTTTAATGCATATGTGATTTATCCATTTTTTTTTTTAAAAAAAAATATATATATATAATTAATTTTTTTATGATACCATTTTGTGTATACATGTGTGCGTATAGCCTATTTTATTTTTCTTATTCTCATATGCTTTTGGTTTTAGAGAGAGTTAAACACCCAAGAGTGCTACTACAAATATGACATTGTGTATATGAGAAAAAGTTTTCAACTAATATTATGGATTTGCAGTGATATATACGCACAAACAAAATATATATATATATATAAAAAAAAAATCCAGCAATGGATAAATAAAAAAGCATTGTATCAAAATGATTAAGATTTCTATGTACATAAAATTACACTTTATTAAAATACGTGAGAAATAAACGTTGATAAACCCAATGTTAATATAACTCAATTTTATTAAAAATTGATCGTTTTATAAAAAATAAAAAATACACTGTCATAAATATCTATCTTTTACAATTCAATTATTTGGTTTTGTCTTTCTAAAAAACTTCTAATCCTATTTTAATGCATAAAAGGAGTGTTTTAGTAACTTTCTTAAAATTAAAACTAAAAAAAAAAAAAAGTAAGGAATAGTATAAAATGTACAAATTATATTGATTTCTCTAATGTGTTAACAATCACCTAATTAGAAACTTCATACTTAATCAATCAAATCAAAAAGTTCTAATTATTACATTAAATAAATAAATAAATAAGCATGTGAGAAATTAAGCAAGCTCACCAGGAATAGGCTGCTGAGCCGGCGGCTTAGGACTCGGAGCTTCGGCTTCAGTATCTGAAACACAATTCCAAATACACCCATCAAACACCACATGAATTACATGCTTTTTACCATCCTATATCACCATTATAAGACACCCCAACAGAGGGGTATAATGGGTATTTCAACTCACCAGCAGTGCCCTCTTCAGTCACCTTTTTAATCTGGCCGTAAAAAGGGATTTTTATTTTCGGAATCTCTTGTGGAAAATTTAGAAATTTGAATTAAAAATTGGGGAGAATAATTTAGAAATAGAAGAAAATTGGAGGAAATTTTTTTAGGAAAATCAAGAAAATAGTTCCGGATGGCGGCAATCCTGTCCATACAATCCGATGATCGGTTTCATCCTCACCGCCCAAACAATCTACTGTTTAAAAAATATCACAAAATTGTATAAATAAATTAAAATTTTCGGAAAATAATAGCAAAAAAGGAAAAAGAACCAAGAAAATTGAGAAAAATTTTCAGAGAGTTCTTTTCAAAAAATTAAAAAAAAATAAAAAAAAAGTGAAAAAAATAATCAAGAAAATGGGGGAAAATCAAGGAAAGAAAGAGGGATGGAACCTCGGCAGAGATCACTGAAGTTCTTGGCGTCGGCGGAGGAGCGGCCGCAGGAGACGAAGAGGGAAGTGAAGAGGGAGCCATTGACGGGGAAGCCGAGGAGGATCGGCTCGCGGATGAGGTGGCAGAGGCACGCCGGACCGCTCCAGGTGCCATCGACGGCGGCGAAGAAGTTAGCGCAGCAGCTTGTGGATGGCGCCGTAGTGCCGCCATCGGAATCCTCCGCCACGGTCGGGAGGCATGGTGAGATCGCCACCAGCTCATCGGTGCAGGGCATCGAAGAAGATGATGCCGGAGGTGGAGGAGATGCCGATGGACGGAAGACGGAGAGGAGGCTGATGAGAATGAGGAGAAGGAGATGGGGTTTCGTCGCCATCAAGCTCGAGAGATTTCTTTGTGTGACCTTAATGCCCTCGCTTTCGAGAACAATAACCATCTTATATGTGACTGGTTAATTTTGTAATATTTTGTAACTTTATGCCTTTTCTTTTTTCTTCTTTATATTTGATTACTTTGCTTTTCTTCCCGCCTTTTTTTAAAAAAAAGCAAAATTTTTTAATACCCTCTAAAATTGGGTATATATATATATATATATATATAATATTTATTTTAACATATATATTTAAAATAAATAAAAATACAAACAAACAAACAATTCACTGGAACAAATTAAACAATAAGAAAACAGTGGACAAATACTATAGGATACATATTATGGACAACAATGCTACTAATGAAATATTTAAAATCTAGTTCAATATGAAAGTTCCAAGTACTAGGAGTAATATAATGAAAGTAGTAGATCAAATACTTGAGAGAATCACAAGGGTTGGTAGCCCAAATTTCATCATTAGATTTTGAAATAAGGTGAGTGTCGGTGGATATGGTGTCAGAAACAAGGGTAATGCATGTGATGAAAAAGAGTAATGCTATATCAAACGAAGAAATCACACGAACCAGCCACACGAATGATGTGGCTGGTGACATGGCAAATTTTTTTTTAATTTTTTATTTTAAAAAAAACAAATTAAAAAGAAAAAAGTAATAGATCGTGTCTCTCTCTCACTCTCTCTCTCTCGTGAGTCCCTCTCCCACTCCCGGTCGCCGTTCCCGTCGCTTCCCTCTCAGGTCGCCGCTCCCACTGCTTCCCTCTGCCAATCCCGGTCGCCGCTCCCGCCGCTTCCCTCTCCCACTCCCGGTCGCCGTTCCAGGCAGCTTCAAAGCCAAATGAGAGAGGGGCGGCGGCCGGGAGCACAGAGCCACACGAGAGAGAGAGAGAGAGAGAAAGCGAGAGAGTCCCACACGAGAGAGACACAAACTAGGACAGATCTGTGCCCTAGTTTCTCTTCAAAGCCAAACGAGAGAGGGGCGGCGGCCGATCGCGGTGGAGAGAAAGAGAGAGAGTCACACAGGAACGCTGCCCTAATTTCTTTTGGGAGAGAACCGAGAGTGAAAGAGAGAGAACCCCGAGAGAGAGAGAGATAGATGCCCTCGTTTTTTGTTTGTCCTTTTTTTTTAAAATAAAAAAAAAATTGCCACGTCACCAGCCACATCATTCGTGTGGCTGGTTCATGTGATTTCTTCGTTTGATATAGCATTACTCGATGAAAAATCTAATCCTGGAATATTACTTGTGGAAGCTAAAAATAAAGAGAAAATCTTGGCACTGTATAATATTAATTAAATATTAATAAAGTTTTATAAATAACCTTTCCCAAATGCATTATTGATAGAAGAAAGAATCAAGAGTAAAGTCATCTTTCGTGTTGCTACAATACCCATACGAGTTCCATGCGGGTCGTATGCCGCCCACATTAGTTTTCCCAAAATCTCTTGAGAGTCTCTTTGCGGCTGCTATAGTTCTTTGCTACAATTCTCTTTACGAGTCTCAACAAATAGGTAACTTGTCGCTACATGACCGACATGATGACCTACGTCAACAATGTCAATGCCAGTTTGGCCAACCTTTTGTGTGCCTACGTGCTAAGCAAAGAGTCAACCATCCACATTGCCATCATTGAACAAATCAAAGTGTCTCACTACAAGAAAACAAGGTCATCAATAATGGAAATTTCCGTCACTGAAAGATCATATTCCATGGGTGATGACTTTCACGGACGGAAATTTCCAATTTCCATCACTGGAAATTTCCGTGATGTTGAAGTATTAGTGACGGAATATTCCATCACTAAAAGTGTTTTTATCTATGAAATTTTGTTACTAAAAGTGTGTCACCCACGGAATTCTGTCACTGATTGTTGTCATCACCCATGGAATTCCGTCACTGATTGTTATCATCACCAACGGAATTCCGTCACTGAAAGTTTTTATCATCCATGGAATTCCATCATTGATGGTTTTCATCACTAACGGAATTCCGTCACTGAAAATGTTTACCAACCATGGAATTCCGTCACTAAAAGTACTTATTGCCAACGGAATTCCATCACTAATTATTTTCATTATCCATAAAATTCCGTCTCTAATTCTATTTTTTAATTCATTTTTCCTGCTTTATTTCCCTGTATCACATATATATTACCATTGCTATTTCACAAATTGTTTATAATGTCTAAAATTATTTATTCATTAAAAAAACAAGTCCAACATTGTTTAAGACAAAAACCTTCAATGTTTCATCAAATTTAAAACATCATAAGAGAAGTCATATGTAAAATTAACCATAAAATGCCCAAGTTCTATGAATCACTCTCTCAAACTTTCAATCTTCACCATCGGTGGTTTCTTCTTCACGGTCTTTGTCCATCGTTCCAATTTGACAAAATCCAACATTCCTAGAAAGTGTCGCAGGATTTAACATCTTAATAATGCGATGCAAAAATATCTTGATTTCATTCTGAAGATCCTCCAAGCTTTGTAGTTTATTCTTTATAGTCATACTTCTTCCTGTAGATTATCAACTTCAGTGGAAGAACATGGAGCTTCAACTAGTGGACTACAAACCAATGAATCGGAGCCTTCCCCAATAATAATGGGAAGAGAAATTAAATTTTTTCCACGTGGCATGCCCCAGAATCCATACACGTGTACGCGTAGTCTCCATTCCTCCAATTACATCACACCAAGCTTGTGTGTCAAATTCAGGATGAGAAGATTCATCGACACCATATTTTTGGCACATTGAAGAAGTATAAAATTCCTACAAAAACATAAAATTCTTATAAGTGGTAGATTTAAGATATAAAAGAACTATTAATGTATTAGAAATAAAAATTGTATATTCATAATTTGAATATAATTATGAAACAAATTTACTTACACTCATGGATTGAGACTTGTTATCAACATAATCACCACAACCCTTCTCACGCTTGTGTGTGCGATTAAACACTTCTTCATATGTTGGCTTCTGATTTAATTGTGTTGCCTACACATAGATATAGAATAAATTACACAAAGAATTTATAATATCTAAACTAAAAAACAAACAAACAAACAAATAAACAAATTCAAACAACTACAATAAAATCTAAGATGTTGACCAATTACAAATTTGAATTATTCTCTGACAATGCATGTATCCCAACGCCATGAAACCCAAAGTGGTAGTAAGTTCATGCGAACACGATGGACCATTTGGTGTCATCAAAGTTAAGAGACTTAAAAGCATATCTCAGAAGGGCAGAGTCTAGAATGAAGGCCTTGGACATGACCGTAGTTAAGGATGCCACAGTTAAGTTTACCGATTCCGAAAATTAAAGATTATTATCATTTTTTTTCCTTTTTTATTTTTAAAATTAATATTTTATTTGAAAAAAACCACATCAGCTAAATTAGTCAACAGATCTAACTGCCCTAATGTTTTAGATTTAAATTTACCCAGTTTTAAAAGTGTAAAGATCTAATGTGACAAATCTGGAGTGTAAGAACCAAAAGAAAAGAGAAAGAAAATATAAAGACTATTTCATTGATTAAATCAATAATATATAATGGTTTCTTGTGGGAAAATGCAAATGCCTCTTAATTATTTGTTTATATATATATATATATATATATGTAATTTATTCCTTTTCATTTAACTTTGGAAGCAATTGAGCACACAAGTTTGAAAAAACTGGAAGAATTTCTAACTAGAACAATTTCACACTCGAAAACACAAATATTTAAGATTTAAAATATTAATCCAAAATCTGTTATTCGAGTTTAAAATTGTAAAAATATTTTAACCTTTAAAGCAGTTTTAGCATGTCTTGGATTTTGAATACCCAATCCCCCATTAGTTTTCCCAAGAGTAGTAATGTTTCATCCCACCGAATGTAGGCCGCTAGGATTGGTACTCTCCTCCCAAAGAGGAAAGTCTTAGTTGCTTTGGATATTTGATCCAACATAGAGTCAAGGATGGCAACACAAGCTAGTTGGTAGTTTACTGATAAACTCCAGATGGAGGTGTAAATTATGCAAATATATCAACATGCAAGTATGCAAAGAATACTATAATTGGACTGTAATACCGTAAGTGTACGGGTTATCAAGTAATACCTCATGGGTGAACACGAGGGTCATATTTCTCCAGGAACAGCGAGAGGCTCCTATTACTTTCTTTTTACTTAATCAATAGCCTAAACGTTTATGCTCTTTCTTTAGTTTACTTGTACAACACTATTGAGCAATACAATTGGAGACGTTGTTAAGCACATCTGGAAGAGTTAGGAGCATTGTTGGAGCCTTGCAGTATGTAACCATAACCCAACCAAATGTGTTTTTTACTATTAATAGGGTGTGTCAATTCATGCAGGCTCCAACAACATAGCACCAGGCTGCTGTAAAATGCATTCTATGCTATCTCAAGTACTCCAAGGGAGCTACAATGGAAATACATCACTCAACATCAACCCATCTTAGTGCCTTTTCAGACGCGGATTAGGCTGGTTGCTCCGACGATCGCAGGTCAACTGGTGGTTTTGCCGTCTACCTCGGCAGCAATCTAATCTCTTGGATCAATCGCAAGAAAGCCAAAGTGTCCCATTCTAGTACCGAGTCTGAATATAAGGCCCTAGCTAATGCGACAACTGAACTCATTTGGTAGCAATCCATACTAGGAGAATTGGGAATATCACAGATGAGAGCGCCAAGTTTGTGGTGTGATAATTTAAAGGCAACATACCTCTTTGTCAATCCTATTTTTCATGCTAGAACAAAGCATATTGAGGTAGATTGCCATTTTGTGCAAGAAAGGGTTGTGCGCATGATGCTTGAGATACAGTTTATTTCATCCAAAGATCAAATTGCAGAATCTTTAACAAGCCTTACCTGTCCTAGCTCTGTCCATACTACGGCGAAATATCAACATTGTTCTGCCTGCTGAGATTGAGGGAGGATGATAAAATACATGTGTTTAAGTATTGTATGTGTAATGTGTTATGTTTTACAGGTCTTCAGGCCTGCTATGTACACAGGAAGTAGCGCGTGTGTGGCGCATGATTAGCACATCATGGAATCTCTGTATTGTTATGATCCCCATTTTTTCAGATCTATTGTTGCATATTCAGCATTGATATATAAACGAAACCTGAACACTGAGTTTAGTATGGGTTCCTTCTCCAATCATCTTCCTATTGTTTTTCTTTAAACATCACTTGGAGTTAGTGGTTTCTAAAACATGGCTTCTTTGATCTTTTCCATTGCTGTTGATGATGATGTGGTATGTCTAACTCCCAAAGAGATGGTGGTGGTTGAGGGGAGATGATCAAGTGGTATAAGAGAAATGCCTTTGAACTACTACTGTTGTGGAGAATATTGATGATGTATAGGTTTGCATTTATACTCTATGAAGTGAAATTTGGTTGTAGGGAGAAAAAATGACAAGGTGTGTGGAGAGAAAGGGTAGAAGAAGGGGTGGCTATAGCTTATCTCAACAACAAGATGGCAACAAAAGCTTAAAACAAAGCTTCATGAATTCCCCAGTTTGCATTGAGAAGCTAAAAGATTTCCTTGAATCCCCTCCCCCTTAAAAAGAGTTTAGTCCTCTAAACTCACACCTGATCATAACAAGAAAGGCTACCCTCTAGAGTGAAGTGATTAACAAAACCCAGATTATGATCAAGCAGAAGGACAACCGATGACCACCAAAAACAAGAAGTGAAGCAGTAAGACATACCTAGAGGTTACCTCTTAGAATGCTGACACTAAACATAAGTTAGAAATCTGTCTCCTTGCGTCCCTTAGTAACCCCAATCTGATGATTATTAAATTATAATGCTGCTATGCTTAAACTTTCCTTACTGGTAAGTTGTCACCAACTGTCAAATTTAAAACCTCAAACATACTATCCCCATTTATATACCATCATCATCCTCATCATCTTAATAATCAAAGATCCAATTCTGCAACTATCAAGCATTTTAAGATAACCTCATAAAAATGATGACCTGACAAATAAAAGATCACTCATTTAAGTGATGTCGTCGATCGCATCTCATGAACATAGCAAGAACCCTCAAAATTATTAGAATGGATCTAACTAAAGCAGGTCCTAAAATATCAAAACCGTCTCAAATTCTTCATCAATTGAAAACCATATTTCTAATAAAATTAGCCAAAGTCATTTCTCAAATACTTCACTAAATTAATGGTAAAAGATAATTCCTCAAATCAAAACACGTTTATAATATCTGCCATACATCGAGCTCAAGCCTTAACAAAAACAAATATCCCTGCCTTACGAGCACCATTACTGTAATAATTTAATAATTACCTTAACGATCAAGTTTCCAACAAAATTATAATTTTCTTGAATTTTCCACAAGCAAATGTTCTGAATCTACACATCAATGACTGCATAAGATTAATTAATTCCACTTGAACATCACTGCACGAATCCTATCATAATCAAGATGAAACACTAGTAATAAGGCTCATTTTATCTTCTCAAGATGATTCTCCAATGATTATCAATTATTAACTGAAGACATTTCAACAACATGGCACTCAGAATTATTCCTAGTATCAAGGAGGATAAGAATATCATCAAAATATAAGAAATGTTGTTCCTCAAAATTTCTAAAGCATATCTTGCCACCCAAAGCTCAAATCAATACTCCAACAATTAAACAAGGGCCAAGGACAAGCACAAATTTCCTTCACAAACTATTTTGGCATTTAGAGATGTCAATGAAACACATATGACTAACAAGTAGTGTACCACCTTCTGGAATTTAGAACATTGAAGAAAAATGGGTCTAAATGTACAAATGATGTCCATAAGATGATAACATTGTATTGCAACTCAACAACAAGATGACAACAAAAGCTTAAAACAAAGCTTCATGAATTCCCGGGTTTACATAATCACGGGACTTGCACAACTGTGTTGGTCCAGCCGTGTTGAGACAGGACTATGTTCAGTACGGTGTTTAAGTGCAAGTGAAATCACCGCAATTGAAACATGGGCTTGTCCATGTCCTGCTATGATGTGTTTACGAAAACAACGTTATAGAACATGGGCGTGTTTATGTCTTGCAAGGGCGTGTTTGGTGCATTTAGACTTGGCATGACAAGAAATTTTTCTATATTATTCTCAAGTGTATGATTTAATGTTAATCAGTGGGATTTGCATCACATTTTACGTTTTGATAACCACTCGAGCCGCTAATATAGTAACAATCAGTGTATTGAGTAGAGGGGGGCACAAGCGATTTTTTGGCCCGGTAATAACCGCCGGTCGCTGGGCCGCCAACTCATAACCGGCCAGCACTGTAGCGAGCCCTGTTATGGGTTGGGCTGTCTCCAACCCGACGGGTCACCGTCGGGTTGAACCGGCCAACCCGGTTTTTATTTCATATTTTAATTTTTTTAAATTTTATTATAAAACCAAAATATGGGCTTGGAGATATGGAACTCACAACCTTTTATATAGACTCCCAAAGCTCAAACCAACCCACCTATAGACGGTTATTATTTTGTTGTTACCAAATATTATTATAAACAAGCTTGTCTTATTTTATATTTACTATTCAACATGAACAAAATTATTTATACTGAAAATTATTATTATAAAAACCACCATATTTTTAATGGTGTAAAATAATATAAACATGTTAATTTAAAATTATAATTCTTTTTGTAATACTTTTATGTATTATTTTACGTGGAATTTATAAAATTTTATGTACTTTTAACATGTTATTAACGTAAAATTATAATATTTTTTGAAATATTTATTAATAAATAATTAACTAAAATTTTTATTAAATTGATAAGAAATTTTTTACTCCAACATAATTTTCAAAAAATTCTTTCAGTTATAAGTTTTTTTATCTATCTTCATTTAGCAATTTATTTTTAAAAAAAATTAAATTATGATAAAAATATTCATTATGAGATAATTGCAACAATTCTATCATTATAAAAAGCAATTAATCCTTTAAAAGTTTACAATATATATCATTTCCATATTTAACATTTTTTTATGAAAAAAAAATTATTATTTAGTAAAATCTCTTCAATTGGGTGAGTGATTTATTTTAATCAAATCAATGATTTTTAAAAATATTTTAATTTAATCCTATATCAACAAATATATAGATTTGAAAACATTGTTAAAAAAATTAAATAATAAGTAATTAAGAACAAAATATATATTATAAGTGAGTTTGTAGTCGTTACCATTTAATTCAAATTATGTTGAATGTTTTTTTATTTTAAAAAATTATATATGATTTTGTTTGGGGGAAAAAAATCAACAAATGTAATAGACAAGATTTGAACAATTGACCATGAATGAATTATAACAACACCAACCAAACCAATCTAACCATAGCTTGTTTATTGATAGTTATTTTTTACTAAATAATATAAATAATAAATAAGGCATGCTAAGCTAGTCCCACATCGTCTAGCGCATGAAAGTGAATATGGTAACCACCTATAAAATAACCATAGCCAACACATTCTTTTGATAAATTGCTTTTAAGAATTTTAGTTAATTTTTAAATCAAAATTTATAATTTATTATTTTAAAAAAAATAAAATCAAAAATATTAAAACCCGGCCCGCCCAGTCGGTTTTGGAATATGGTCCGGGCAGGGTCCGAGTCATTCTAGAGTGACTCGTGAACCGGCGGGTGTGCCGAGCTAAACTGGCTCGGGGAAAGGCACTGTAGGACGGCAGGTTCCCGATCCTCCTTTGGCCAACCCGGACTAGGCGGGCCCGGTTAACTAGCCCGTGCACGCCTCTAGACTATTGAGTTTGCAAATTTGTAACCATTTTCTGTAGATCTGGCAAGTCTTTAGCAACTGCTTGAAATTAAGTAGGAAAGCAACAACCAAACTTAATAAAACAAATTTACTGTCCATTACATTTCCATCTAACTACAAACTACAAGAACAAAATGTAAAGAAAAATTCATGCTTTCCATTAAGAAAAATAGTGTTTGTGTACATTTCTATTCACCAAAAAACCATCATGAACATTTCTTTTCTGCTCTGACCATGGACTGTTCTTCCATTCCTCATGAGCAGAATATAGCAATATATGTTTTGACTACACTCAATTCAGTATTATTAAACATTCCCACCTCCTTCGAAGAATTTGTTTTAGAACTATAAAAGTGCATCGTATTCTTTTGTGAAAAATTCAGCCACTTATCAAAGATCATACCACAGTAGCGTGCTTCCTTAAAATCATCTCCCAGCATAGCATTGTGCACTATAAGCCACCCGAATTCTGATGGGCCACTACACTACCTCACCCAAATGCCCATTCTTTCTTCCCTTTTCTAATTCACAATCAACGATAGTGTTTCATCTTGCCAAGCAGCAATCACCAACTGTGTAGTGACAGACATTTCCGTTGGCACATCTCTGGGTCAATCTATAGTTTCTAATCTCTTTGTAACTATATTAAAAGAAAATAGTTTATGCTCTAATGAATTTCCAAGTCCAAGCCAGTAAATGACTCCATTTACAAGAACAGTATCTCTAGTCGATGCTTTGATACAACTGGGATAGAGTTCACCAATGTGTTCCCATTTGTGTGTAGATGTGTACTTCCTGAAATCCAAAGCTAATTTAAAAAACTATTCTTCGTATTGGTATTCTGAAAACAGGCATATGATCTCATACACTTTGGCAGTAATTGTATGTAGAAACAAAGCCAGCTTCTTATTGGTGTCCCGCAGCTGGTTTCCAGGAGGGGACGAAATCATACACATAAGCTTTGGTCACAGGGTTGAACACCCTTAACTCCTTAGACTTACTGTGGTAGATAATCAATCCATACTGAGAGTCCAACACTTTGTCGACATCTTCCCTCATAAATTGCCAAGCATCCATTTGCAGATCAAAGGCGTCGTCTACAAGTATGATATGAAGCAGTAAAGGCCCACGCCTGTTTTGGAATATGGTCCGAGCCTGGTCTTGGTCACTTTAGCCCATGAACAGGCGGGTGTGCTGAGCGAAACTGGCTTGGTGGGTAGGCACTATAGGACGGACCGGTTCCGAGTCTGCCTTTGGCCAACTTGGACCCGGTGGACTCGGTTAACCATCCCGTGCCCGCCTCTAGACTATTTAGTTTGCAAATTTGTAACCAATTTCTATAGATTTGGCAAGTCTTTAGCAATTGCTTGAAGTTAAGCATGAAAGCAACAACCAAATTTAATAAAAGAAATTTACTGTCCATGTACATTTCTGTTTAACTACAAACTACAAGAACAAACAACAAAGAAAAATTCATGCTTTCCATTAAGAAAAATAGTGTATGTGTACATTTTTATTCACCAAAAAACCATCACGAACATTTCTTTTCTGCTCTGACCATGGACTGTTCTTCCATTCCTCACGAGGCGAATGTTGTAATATATGTTTTGATTACACTCAATTCAATATTATTAAACTTTCCCACCTCCTTTGAAGAATTTGTTTTAAAACTATAAAAGTCCATCGTATTATTTTGTGAAAAATCCAGCCACTTATCAGAGATCATACAACGATAGCGTGCTTCCTTAAAATCAACTCCCAGCATAGCGTTGTGTAATATAAGCCACCCGAATTCTGATGGGCCACTTCACTGCCTCACCCAAATGAGCATTTTTTCTTCCTTTTTTCAATTAACAATCAACGGTAGTGTTTCATCTTACCAAGCAACAATCGCCAACTGTGTAGAGGCAGACATTTCAGTTGGTACGTCTCTGGGTAAATCTACAGTTTCTAATCTCTTTGTAACTATATTGAAAGAAAAATAGTTTATGCTCTCGTGAATATCCAAATCCAAGCCAGTAAATGACTCCATTTACAAGAACAACATCTTTGGTTGATGCTTTGATACAAGTGGGATAGAATTCACCAATGCGTTCCCATTCATGTGTAGATGTATACTTCCTGAATTCCAAAGCTAATTTAAAAGATTTTTCTTCATATTGGTATTCTGAAAAGAGTGCTCATTCTTTCTTCCCTTTTCCAATTCACAATCAACGATAGTGTTTCATCTTGCCAAGTAGCAATTGCCAACTGTGTAAGGACTGACATTTCCATTTTCACATCTCTAGGTAAATCTACAGTTTCTAATCTCTTTGTAACTATAATGAAAGAAAATAGTTTATGCTCTCATGAATATCCAAGTCCAAGCCAGTAAATGACTCCATTTACAAGAACAACATCTCTGGTCGATGCTTTGATACAACTGGGATAGAATCCACCAATGTGTTCCCATTCATGTGTAGATGTGTACTTCCTGAAGTCCAAAGATAATTTAAAAGACTTTTTCTTTTTCCAATTAACAATCAACGGTAGTGTTTTATCTTACTAAGCAGCAATCGCCAACTGTGTAGAGGCAAACATTTCCCTTGGCACGTCTCTGGGTAAATCTATAGTTTCTAATCTCTTTATAACTATATTAAAAGAAAATAGTTTATACTCTCATGAATATCCAAGTCCAAGCTAGTAAATGACTCCATTTACAAGAACATCATCTCTGGTCGATGCTTTGATAGAAATGGGATAGAATTCACCAATGTGTTCCCATTCAGGTGTAGATGTGTTCTTCCTGAATTCCAAAGTTAATTTAAAAGACTCTTCTTCATATTGGTATTCTGAAAACAGGCATATGATCTCATATACTTTGGCAGTAATTGTATGTAAAAACAAAGTTGGCTTCTTATCGGTGTCCCGCAGGTGGTTTCCGAGCCGGTTCAGAGTCCGCCTTTGGCCAACCCTTACCCGGCGGGCCTGGTTAACCGGCTCGTGCCCACCTCTAGACTATTAAGTTTGCAAAATTTTAACCATTTTCTATAGATCTTTCAAGTCTTTAGCAACTGCTTGAAGTTAAGTAGGAAAGCAACAACCAAACTTAATAAAAGCAATTTACTATCCATGTACATTTCCGTCTAACTACAAACTACAAGAACAAACGGTAAAAAAAAAATTCAAGCTTTCCATTAACAAAAATAGTGTCTGCGTACATTTCTATTCACCGAAAAACCATCACGAACATTTCTTTTCTGCTCTGACAATGGACTGTTCTTTCATTCCTCACGAGCGAAATGTTACAGTATATGTTTTGGCTACACTCAATTCAGTATTATTAAACTTTCCCACCTCCTTCGAAGAATTTTTTTAAAAACTATAAAAGTGCATCGTATTCTTTTGTGAAAAATCCAGCCACTTATCAAAGATCATACCACGGTAGTGTGCTTTCCTTAACATCAACTCCCAACATAGCATTGTGCACTATATGCCACCCGAATTCTGATGGGCCACTTCACTGCCTCACCCAAATGGCCATTATTTCTTCCCTTTTCCAATTCATAATCAACGATAGTGTTTCGTCTTGCCAAGCAGCAATCGCCAACTGTGTAGAGGCAGACATTTTCGTTGGCATATCTCTGGGAAAATCTATAGATTCCAATCTCTTTGTAACTATATTAAAAGAAAATAGTTTATGCTCTACTGAATATCCAAGTAAATGACTCCATTTACAAGAACAATATCTCTTTTCTATGCTTTGATACAACCAGGATAGAATTCACCAATGTGTTCCCATTCATGTGTAGATGTGTACTCCCTGAAGTCCAAAGCTAATTTAAAAGATTCTTCTTCGTATTGGTATTCTGAAAAGAATATCCATTCTTTCTTCCCTTTACCAATTCACAATCAACGATAGTGTTTTATCTTGCCAAGCAGCAATCACCAACTGTGTAGAGGCAGAAATTTTCGTTGGCACGTCTCTGGGTAAATCTACAGTTTCTAATATCTTTATAACTATATTGAAAGAAAATAATTTATGCTATCCTCAATATCCAAGTCCAAGCCAGTAAATGACTCCATTTATAAGAACAACATCTCTGGTCGATGCTTTGATGCAACTGGGATAGAATTCACCAATGTATTCCTATTCATGTGTAAATGTGTACTTCTTGAAGTCCAAAGCTAATTTAAAAGACACTTCTTCATATTGGTATTCTGAAAACAGTGCCCATTCTTTCTTCTCTTTTCGACTTCACAATCAATGATAGTGTTTCATCTTCCCAAGCAGGAATCACCAACTGTGTAGAGGTAGAAATTTCTGTTGGCACATCTCTGGGTAAATCTACAGCTTTGAATCTCTTTGTAACTATATTCAAAGAAAATAGTTTATGCTCTCCTCAATATCCAAGTCTAAGCCGGTAAATGACTCCATTTACAAGAATAGCATCTCTTGTCGATGCTTTGATACAACTGGGATAGAATTCATCAATGTGTTCCCATTCATGTGTAGATGTGTACTTCCCGAAGTCCAAATCTAATTTACAAGACTCTTCTTCGTATTGGTATTCTAAAAACAGTACCCATTCTTTCTTCCCTTTTCGACTTCACAATCAACGATAGTGTTTCATCTTGCCAAGCAGCAATCGCCAACTGTGTAGAGGCAGAAATTTCTGTTGGTACGTCTCTCGATAAATCTACAGTTTCTAATCTCTTTGTAACTATATTAAAAGAAAATAGTTTATGCTCTGCTGAATATCCAAGTCCAAGCCAGTAAATGACTCCATTTACAAGAATAGTATCTCTTGTCGATGCTTTGATACAATTGGGATAGAGTTCACCAATGTGTTTCCATTCATGTGTAGATGTGTACTTCCTGAAGTCCAAAGCTAATTTAAAAGACTCTTCTTCGTATTGGTAATATGAAAACAGTGGCAATTGTTTCTTCCCTTTTCGACTTCACAATCAACGATAGTGTTTCATCTTGCCAAGCAGCAATCGCCAACTGTGTAGAGGCAGAAATTTCCATTGGCACGTCTCTCGATAAATCTACAGTTTCTAATCTCTTTGTAACTATATTGAAACAAAATAGTGTATGCTCTCCTGAATATCCAAGTCCAAGCCAGTAAATAACTCAATTTACAAGAACAGTATCTCTGGTCGATGCTTTGATACAAGTGGGATAGAATTCACCAATGTGTTCTCATTCATGTGTAGATGTGTACTTCCTGAAGTCCAAAGCTAATTTGAAAGACTATTATTTGTATTGGTATTCTGAAAAGAGTTTCCATTCTTTCTTCCCTTTTCAAATTCACAATCAACGATAGTGTTTCATCTTGCCAAGCAGCAATCACCAACTGTGTAGTGACAGACATTTTCGTTGGTACATCTCTGGGTCAATCTACAGTTTCTAATCTCTTTGTAACTATATTTAAAGAAAATAGTTTATGCTCTCCTGAATATCCAAGTCCAAGCCAATAAATGACTCCATTTATAAGAACAACATCTCTGGTCGATGCTTTGATACAACTGGGATAGAATTCACCAATGTGTTCCCATTTATGTGTAGATGTGTATTTGCTGAAGTCCAAAGTTAATTTAAAAGACCTTTCTTCCTATTGTTATTCTGAAAAACATCTATATGATCTCATATACTTTGGCAGTAATTGTTTGTAGAAACAAAGCCAGCTTTTTATTGGTGTCCAGCAGCTGGTTTCCAGGAGGGGACGAAATCATACACATTAGCTTTGGTCAAAGGGTTGAACACCCTTAACTACTTAGACTTACTGTGGTTGACAATCAATCCATTCTGAGAGTCAAACACTTTGTCGACATCTTCCCTCATGAATTGCCAAGCATCTATTTGCAGACCAAAGGCTTCGTCCACAAGTATGATATGAAGGAGTAAAGGCCCGCCTATTTTGGAATATGGTCCGAGCCTGGTCCTGGTCACTTTAGAGTAACCCGTGAACCTATGGGTGTGCCGAGCCAAACTGGCCCGGTGGGTAGGCACTGTAGGATGGGCCGGTTCTAAGTCTGCCTTTGGCCAACACTTACCTGGTGAGCCCTGTTAACCGGCCCGTGCCCGCCTCTAGACTATTTAGTTTGCAAATTTGTCACCATTTTCTGTAGATTTGGAAAGTCTTTAGCAACTGCTTGAAATTAAGTAGGAAAGCAACAACCAAACTTAATAAAAGAAATTTACTGTCCATTACATTTCCGTCTAACTACAAACTACAAGAACAAAAGGTAAAGAAAAATTCATGCTTTCCATTAAGAAAAATAGTGTATGTGTACATTTCTATTCACCAAAAAACCATCGCGAACATTTCTTTTCTGCTCTGACCATGGACTGTTCTTCCATTCCTCATGAGCGGAATATAGCAATATATGTTTTGACTACACCCAATTCAGTATTATTAAACATTCCCACCTCCTTCAAAGAATTTGTTTTAGAACTATAAAAGTGCATCGTATTCTTTTGTGAAAAATTCAGCCACTTATCAAAGATCATACCACAGTAGCGTGCTTCCTTAAAATCATCTCCCAGCATAGCATTGTGCACTATAAGCCACCCGAATTCTGATGGGCCACTGCACTGCCTCACCCAAATAACTTAGTGTTCACATATACAGTCTCTATACGGCCTCGATGCCGACCGCATGACTTAGTGAAAACTTTAAGGAAAATTCATACTGACCCCTATATAGCCATATGGACCCCATATGGCCTAGTTCAACCTCTCCGGAATTTCTATACTGGCCTCTATACGGGTCGTATGGTCCCCGTATAACTCCAAAACAATTCCAAATGGTTTCTATATGTGCTCAAGACCCTCCTAGGTCAAATGCAATTCTCAAGGGTGCGATTACAACCCCTCTTTGTGATCTAGAAATAGGTAAAGACGACAAAGACGACGAAAATGCAGACATACAATACAAGACACCAATTTTAGCGTGGAAACCCTTCAAATCAAGGGAAAACCACGGGACTCCTTAAAGCCTCTTACAATGCTTCCACTATGTCAATTAATGGAGTTTACAAAGATCTCTCTATCTAATTAGAGGTATACAAACTCAAAGATTAGAGAGTTCAACAAGAGAGTCTACCAACACACACACACATTCATCATCATCTTCACACAACATAGAAACAAGGACTCCAAGAAGAGATACAATAGGAATCAACCCAAAATATTAGGTGTCTTACTAGCAAGGATGCCTTTCTCACAAATGTGATGAGGCCCGGTGTCGATCGCTGGGGATCTTCTTGCCAAGTATGCCCTAATCACCTTCTCCTTCTCCTTGTGCCCTATCTTTTCACTATCTCTTTTCTTCTCTTCAAATTTCTTTCTCACTATCTTGCCCTAGCCTCCTTCCTCTCATATCTTCATCCCAAGAATGAGAGTTTACTCAAATATGGTATTCATATAAAATGACCCTTTTGCCCTTGGCATTCCATTAATTGACATAGCTTTATTTTTTTTTCCAACATCATGGGCTCTAAGCCCATCTATTCCATCCAACCCACAAATGGGCTGAAATCAATAATTTTATCAGCCCTAACAAACATATCATTGCTCCCAAAGCTTCCAAAACCTTAAAGTTTGGATCTAAATCCGCTTTCCTTTTCATCAACACCTCCATCCTTCTCTTCGTTTCTTGAATCCATCTTTAAGAACCAAATCAATCCCAAACTCCAAAGCAAGGGAAGAAAAATCAATCAAATTCTAATACAAAAGAATAATTAAAAAAAAAAAACACAAACGAAATTCCCTATTAAATACTAAAGATCCTTCCTTTTCCAACCTAAACACACATTCCGAATTCTTTAAAACTCCCATCTTTCTAGTCCTTAATTCCAAGGCATAGTTTAGTGGTTTCTTATCTTGCTTGTGTTTGAGATGTCTCAAGTTTAAGCACAATGCATAAAATTAAAAAAGATATTTGTCACTAAGTTATATAAAAAAAAAATAGTATCGCTTGATAGAGTTTATATGAACGTAGGAAACACTCATATACCTTTGAAGACTTCACATCTTGTTTTGCTTCATTGCTTGAGAAAACGCTTTTGAGTTTTGGATAAATAAATTAGGAAATATATATATATATATATATAATTCTTTCTTGTAAGATGTGTTTTAATTGAATTTTGTATTTTTCTGATTGGAATGGAAAATGATGGCCTGTTATGTAGCACTTGTTGCTATGCTTGAGGTGTGACAAGGTATTATTGAAAACCTTGATTTTTATTATATGATTCTACAACTTGGACAGGCACAATAGTCATCCACAATAAATAATAAATAATTTTAGAAAAATAAAAATTAGACACCAAAAGATAATTATAAATAAATAAATATTTCTCTTGTTTTATTATTTAATAATTTTTATTAACTCACTTGTTAACAAGTAAATTTTCTACCCTCACCATTGGAAATTTCTTTTATTTATTTTACTATTGATTTCATCCAACAATTTTTTTTGGGCATATTCTTGTTAAAAAGCAAAATTACATGCTTTCTTTCAATAATCTAATATTAGAAAAGTTATTGCATTAAATTAGCAAGTGAGATTGAATTAAACGAGTATATAAGAAAGTGAAGACAGTGGTTTATGAATTTTTATGATGGTATGTTTATAATTCAAAAGAAAAAACATAAGTTGCCTGCTTTTATTCCTTACAAATATTAGAATAAATTCTTTATGCTTTAAGATATATAAAATAAATTGTGAACTATAATCAAATAAAAACATTTTAAAAGGAGGAAAAAAGAATAAAAAGGCACTATATTCAAATAATTCAAAAATTAAATTACAAAATAATTTTGTGTGCCATTGACTCTGTAACAGTGATATTGGAGTCTTCATCCAAATTGAGAAAATTATATATATATATATATATATATAAAGAAAGAAAGAAAGAATATTATGATAGAATTGGTCAAGAACCATGATTCCACCCATCATCAAAGACAAGTGAAAATTTTGGAATAGATAGAGCATGTGTAACCTTCACTATTTTTTTAAAAATAATAGTAAAATAAAATTCATATTAATTCCTGGATGTGATTGTGCCATTTGTCAAACAATTTCAATTTATTAAGAACAAGTGCCATGTATTTGAAGTTGGTGGTGAAGTTCAACTTCTAAGACTTAAAGACTTAAATTACGTATTTGATTCTTCTTTAAAGGAAGAGTAATGATATAATAATATTTGTTATCATCATATAAATTATTCATCAATCACAGAAAATTTTCCAAATGACCAAATAGTCCTTGTTCATCTTCTTCTGATCAGGGCTATTTTGGAGAATATATCAGACATCATATAATTAAACATATTTCAGAGAATGAAATAACTGCTGCTGCTTGAAAATTGACCAAGAAATCAGCATATTAATAATTCTACTTAAATTTTGTATGCCCTAAATAAGACAAATCATACTAAAATATTTCCCAAATTTATGTCATGATAAAATCTAGGGTTTGCATGAACTGCATAATCAACTGCACAGTCTTTGTTTATTAAATATGTTAACCTAACTTGTTCTCTGATGTAACATCTCAAAACAAAGCAAACAGTGAATCAAATGCAAACTGACAAACCTAAACAAGTGAATCAAAAAAGTATTCAAAGGAGATTTGAACAGAACCCTAAAAATCAGGGAAAGTATTAGGGCTTCCCCATCCTGAGCACCACTCCGCACAGCAGCCTCAACGATGGCGGAGGCATTAAGGTAGCTTTCCCGGGCAGGTGGAGGGCCAATCTGAACAGCCTCATCGGCAGACCTCACATGAAGACTCTCCCTGTCAGCATCGCTGTAAACACCACTATTACATAACTGCACTTATGCAGCCACCTTGCAGCGGTTATAAAACTGCTACAATAGGATATCTATTGCAGCGGTTTTGTAGCGCTTTCATACCGTTACACGCAATTTTCTAAGTAAGTATTACATTTGGCTCAATCCGTTGCAAAAACCACTGCATATTAGGATATATATGTGTTGTGATATGCAGCGGTTTTGAACCGCTGCTTTTTGGGAGAAGCACACTCATCCACATTCGAATATATTTGTGGGATAATATTATCAGTGATTCCAAAGAACTTTCCACCACATATTTCTTAATCACATGGCAAGAATTTTTCCTATAAAATTGAGGTTGCTTAAGCAATATAAAGGCCTGAAGTCAAATCTGAAAATTGCCGCTCTAATTTATTTAATAATGTTTTTTATTTATATTTGTTTTAGCAAATTCTTGTAGTTCATTAACAGTTGTTTGCAAGCAAAAACTCAAAAACAAAGATAAAAAAGTATCAATATAAATAGATTTAAAATTTTTTATTTATAATTAAAAAAATGAATGATAGATTAATCTTAAACAAAGTGCACTATTTTTGAAATAGGTTATTGGATATGATAAAAACAAGATTTAAAAAAAAATTAGTAGAAAGAAGATATGTAATTATCTAATACTTTAATTTATTATTTTTAATTTTAAAAAATTAATTAATTATTGGGAGGCCTCCAATAAAGCCAAGGCTTACAGGGCCCCTTGTGACTAAATAAATCATTAAATTTTTTTAATATCTATACTTTGAAATAACAAAAATTAACATAATTTAAATCTAAATTATGTTATGAAAAAGCCCCAATAAATTCCTAATAAAAAACATCTCCACAATTTGAATTATTTTAACAATATTTTCTAACAAATCTCATAACCCATTGGCTAATAATAATAATAATAATAATAATAATATAATACTAATAGTTATTATAGTTCCAAGAGGCAAGATTGATGCTAACAAATATATTGACAATTGAGAAAATTGAGACATGCTGTTGGGGAAACACAGGGGATCACCATCGCTAGCTTATCATATTGCCCGCTCTCTATAACAATTCAGCTAAATAATTAAAAATGTATTTCACTTTGCTTGATATTGAAATAATAACTAACACTATGCACGCCTACGCATCATACTGAAACTATTCCAATATAGCAAACACATCCTTTTGCATCAATTCACAAATCACAGTTTTATCAATGATTTTTAGTAGTCCATTTGATTTAAATTTGCTTTTGAGAGGGATTTTTTTTATGCTCTAAAAAAACTAAAAAATAAATAACAAACAACATTTTGGTTTCAAAGCTTCAGAGAATTTTCCTTATGCTAAGTTAATTTCTTTTTCCTTTTTTTTTAAATTCAAAATATTTTTTTATTCAGTTTTACACTAATATATATATATATATAATTATAATTATAAACTTGGTAAAAATAACAAGATAAAAACAAAGAAATAAGATTTCCTATGCCTTCCCTTTCCTCGATCATCTCGCAGTAGCTGAGGAGAAACCAAGGCTCAGAGACTAGCCCATCGCCTTCTCAGATCTCCGATCGACGATAATCGCTGGTTCCTCTCTCTCTCTTGGCGCTTTTCTTCTCTCTCACTCGACCTCGCATTGGTTCATGCCCTCTTCTCACCCTCGCAGGTAAAGGATCTATCAGTTATTTTTTTTCCTAGATTTGCCATTGAATCTATAGTTTTGTGAGAAACCCTAAGTTTTGTCCTTGATTTGCTTTATTTGATTGGGGATCTTTGGGAATTGATGTAATGTGTGCAGGTTCTTATTGTTGATTATGCCTTTGTATTCCGCTTGTTGAGGTTGTGGCCATCAAGATAGTTGATTCTCAGAGGAATAATAGTGATTTGGTGAGTGTGTTTTCGCATCTGATATCTTTGTTGCTTCTCTTGCCCTTTTGATATGCTACTTTTTGATCTAAAAAATTGATACTTTTTGGGTTTGATTTCTTTTTAGTATGGGCCATATAGGACTTTCTTTGTTGTTACTCTATATTTCTATATTAGTGTCAGGTTTCACATCTCTTCACTTTTGGGAGATCAAAATTTTTCCTCATCCAGCATTTGTATTATGGAGGAAGTTAGTTGAATGACTTAACTATTTATTTTAGGTTTAAAATTATACTACACATGTAATGGTTTATTTGTCTGAGTACTTAATTACTTACTATGTAGTTCAGTGGATTTCATTGGTGCTAGAAATGTAATTGGGATTAACCTTTCCTACTTATCGGATGTGTATTGTGTACCCACTTTTTATCAGGCTTTTATGTTCTTCTTAAACATTGATTCACTCTGACTCTTGTTCTGTGCATCATGGTTTACATTCACAAGCTTTAAATTTGAGAAGCTTAGTATTTGATGCTTCTTTGTTGTTTTAACTTTGAATACAGTTGGCATAACTTTCCTTCCTTACTTTCTTTGACCTTTTCTGATAGTTTTCATTTTAAGCATCATTTTCAGGTATTTGGCAACAGACATGAAAATTGAGTTGTTTTGTAAAAATGTCATGATTTCACATTATATATAGTTTTCCATTAATTTGTTTCTTTGCCTCTGAAATGTTGTGAACCTCTCATGGTTGAATTCCTTGTTTTGCTGTTTGTTCCGCAAGTATTCTTGACCTTCAATTGTCTTAAGAAGAAAATGATGCATAGGTACTACAACATCCAGGGAATAGTAGGGAAATTATTTCTTAAGTATGGGGCCATTTAGGACTTTCTTTGGTGTTACTCTATTTCTATAATTATGAATTTGACCAGTATCATTGTTGACTGAAGATAGGTAGGTTGGAAACTTTATTTATGTATTCTTGGCATTCTTATTATCAGGCTATCCACTAGATTGTCACTAAGGCTTACTGTAATTCTCTTATTAGGCTTAGTAACTAAACACATGTGAATTGTTGCTATCGAGTGTATTGCCAGAGATTTGAGTAGTTGCCATTTGTGGTTATTCTTAAGTTCTATAATTATGGAAGCAACATTTTTTTTTTGTCAGCGGTGATGTCTTTGAATTAGTAACATAGTTGTAGTTTAAATTCTGCACAGTTATACCACCCCCACAATAGCTTAGTTCATACTTTATTCCTCTCTCTGGTCAAAGGTTGTGGGGTAGAATCCTACTCATGGCTTATTTACAATTCTCAAAAGTTTTACTCAGTCATCAACTCATACACAAAAGGGAAATCTTTTAATCTACTTTTGATGTGCTAGGTTAGATGTCAGTGGCTTTCTGTAGGTGACTGAAAGAGGGCCCTGCAATTTATGTCATGTATTTTAATAAAAAGAGTGGAAGGTAATGTTTGGTTGCCAATTGTAGATCAGTATGCATTTGATGTCTGACATAGAGTTAAATGACTTTATCTTCTCTCTTTTTCTTTTATATTTGTTGAATAAAATTGGCCATGTTCACTGTTCTCTCAACCATGAAGGAGTTGGCACATTACCACGGAAAATAAAAAATTAAAAATTTACCCGTTATTTTTTTAATATTACTTGCACCATATTATAGTTGGTAGTGAAATTGAAACATTAGAAACTGGGGATGTGCATTTCAATACATCTGAAGCATGAAACTGAAAAATAAAGCACTTATTTTTCACACTAGTCCATAACTTGTCTAATATTATTTGCAGCCCCGTATGGGTGACCCATAGGTGAATGTAAAACCTTACAGGGACTTCCTCATAATTTTCATACATAAACCAAAGAAGGATTTAACCAATAAACTCTTTAATCAAATATTATTGGAGCTTATAGATCTGCCAGAAACACTCACATGATGCATCACCAACCAAAGATAATCGCCATCCAAGTACATGTAACGATCGTTAACTTGTTAGTACTCCAATGTATAGCGGTTTCGAGCAGCCGATGAACCGCAACACTTCTGCTACCATACATTAATA